>NW_027043666.1:0-56273 GCF_036013475.1 Columba livia | reverse complement strand
TGATTTCTTTCCCCTTTGTTTGGGCTTTCTTTGGCTTTCTTTGGGCTTTCTTTGGCTTTCTTCGGGATTTCTTTCCTCTTTCTTTGGGCTTTCTTTCCCCTTTCTTTGGGCTTTCTTTCCCCTTTCTTTGGGCTGTCTTTCCCCTTTCTTTGGGTATTCTTTCCCCTTTCTTTGGCTTTCTTTCCCTTTTCTTTGGGCTTTCCTTGGGCTTTCTTTGGGCTTTCTCTGGGCTTTCTTTCCCCTTTCTTTGGGCTTTCTTTCCCCATTGTTTGGGCTTTCTTTGGGCTTTCTTTCCCCTTTCTTTGGGCTTTCTTTCCCCTTTCTTTGGGCTTTCTTTCCCCTTTCTTTGGGCTTTCTTTCCCCTTTCTTTGGGCTTTCTTTCCCTTTCTTTGGGCTTTCTTTCCCCTTTGTTTGGGCTTTCTTTGGGCTTTCTTTCCCCTTTCTTTTGGCTTCTTTGGGCTTTCTTCCCTTTCTTTGGCTTTCTTTCCCCTTTCTTGGGCTTTCTTTCCCCTTTCTTTGGGCTTTCTTTTCTCTTTCTTTGGGCTCTCTTTCCCCTTTCTTTGGCTTTCTTTGAGCTTTCTTTAACCTTTCTTTGGGCTTTCTTTCCCCTTTCTTTGGGCTTTCTTTCCCCTTTCTTTGGGCTTTCTTTCCCCTTTCTTTGGGCTGTCATTCCCCTTTCTTTGGGCTTTCTTTCCCCTTTCTTTGGGCTTTCTTTGGGCTTTCTTTCCCCTTTCTTTGGGATTTCTTTGGGCTTTCTTTGGGCTTTCTTTCCCCTTTCTTTCCCCTTTCTTTCCCCTTTCTTTGGGCTTTCTTTCCCCTTTCTTTCCCATTTCTTTGGGCTTTGTTTCCCCCTTTCTTTGGGCTTTCTTTGGGCTTTCTTTTGAGCTTTCTTTGGGCTTTCTTTGGGCTTTCTTTCCCCTTTCTTTGGGCTTTCTTTCCCCTTTCTTTGGGCTTTCCTTGGGCTTTCTTTGGGCTTTCTTTGGGCTTTCTTTCCCCTTTCTTTGGGCTGTCATTCCCTTTCTTTGGCTTTCTTTCCCCTTTCTTTGGGCTTTCTTTCCCTTTTCTTTGGGCTTTCTTTGGGCTTTCTTTGGCCCTTTCTCTGGGCTTTCTTTCCCTTTCTTTGGGCTTTCTTTCCCCTTTCTTTGGGCTTCTTTCCCCTTTCTTTGGGCTTTCTTTCCCCCTTTCTTTGGGCTTTCTTTTAGCTTTCTTTCCCCTTTCTTTGGGCTTTCTTTCCCCTTTCTTTGGGCTTTCTTTCCCCTTTCTTTGGGCTTTCTTTCCCTTTCTTTGGGCTTTCTTTCCCCTTTCTGTGGGCTTTCTTTGCGCTTTCTTTCCCCTTTCTTTGGGCTTCTTTGGGCTTTCTTTCCCCTTTCTTTCCCCTTTCTTTGGGCTTTCTTTGGGCTTTCTTCCCCCTTTCTTTGGGCTTTCTTTCCCCTTTCTTTGGGCTTTCTTTCCCTTTCTTTGGGCTTCTTCCCCTTTCTTTGGCTTTCTTTCCCCTTTCTTTGGGTTTCTTTGGGCTTTCTTCCTCCCTTTCTTTGGGCTTTCCTTGGGCTTTCTTTGGGCTTTCTTTCCCCTTTCTTTCCACTTTCTTTGGGCTTTCTTTGGGCTTTCTTTGGGCTTTCTTTCCCTTTCTTTGGCTTTCTTTCCCCTTTCTTTGGGCTTTCTTTCCCATTCTTTGGGCTTTCTTTGGGCTTTCTTTCCACTTTCTTTGTGCTTTCTTTCCCCTTTCTTTCCCCTTTGTTTGGGCTTTCTTTGGGCTTTCTTTCCCCTTTCTTTTGGCTTTCTTTGGGCTTTCTTTCCCCTTTCTTTTGGCTTTCTTTCCCCTTTCTTTGGGCTTTCTTTCCCCTTTCTTTGGCTTTCTTTTCCCTTTCTTTGGGCTCTATTTCCCCTTTCTTTGGGCTTTCTTTGAGCTTTCTTTAACCTTTCTTTGGGCTTTCTTTCCCCTTTCTTTGGGATTTCTTTCCCCTTTCTTTGGGCTTTCTTTCCCCTTTCTTTGGGCTGTCATTCCCCTTTCTTTGGGCTTTCTTTCCCCTTTCTTTGGGCTTTCTTTGGGCTTCTTTCCCCTTTCTTTGGGATTTCTTTGGGCTTTCTTTGGGCTTTCTTTCCCCTTTCTTTCCCCTTTCTTTCCCCTTTTCTTTGGGCTTTCTTTCCCCTTTCTTTCCCATTTCTTTGGGCTTTGTTTCCCCTTTCTTTGGGCTTTCTTTGGGCTTTCTTTGAGCTTTCTTTGGGCTTTCTTGGGCTTTCTTTCCCCCTTTCTTTGGCTTTCTTTCCCCTTTCTTTGGGCTTTCCTTGGGCTTTCTTGGGCTTTTTTGGGCTTTCTTTCCACTTTCTGTGGGCTTTCTTGGGCTTTCTTTGGCTTTCTTTCCCTTTCTTTGGGCTGTCATTCCCCTTTCTTTGGGCTGTCATTCCCCTTTCTTTGGGCTTTCTTTCCCCTTTCTTTGGGCTTTCTTTCCCTTTTCTTTGGGCTTTCTTTGGCTTTCTTTGGCCTTTCTCTGGGCTTTCTTTCCCCTTTCTTTGGATTTCTTTCCCTTTCTTTGGGCTTTCTTTCCCCTTTCTTTGGGCTTTCTTTCCCCCTTTCTGTGGGCTTTCTTTGCGCTTTCTTTCCCCTTTCTTTGGGCTTTCTTTGGGCTTTCTTTCCCCTTTCTTTCCCCTTTCTTTGGGCTTTCTTTGGGCTTTCTTCCCCCTTTCTTTGGGCTTTCTTTCCCCTTTCTTTGGGCTTTCTTTCCCCTTTCTTTGGGCTTTCTTTCCCCTTTCTTTGGGCTTTCTTTCCCCTTTCTTTGGGGTTTCTTTGGGCTTTCTTTCCCCTTTCTTTGGGCTTTCCTTGGGCTTTCTTTGGGCTTTCTTTCCCCTTTCTTTCCAATTTCTTTGGGCTTTCTTTGGGCTTTCTTTGGCTTTCTTTCCCCTTTCTTTGGGCTTTCTTTCCCCTTTCTTTGGGCTTTCTTTCCCCATTCTTTGGGCTTTCTTTGGGCTTTCTTTCCACTTTCTTTGTGCTTTCTTTCCCCTTTCTTTCCCCTTTCTTTGGGCTTTCTTTGGGCTTTCTTTCCCCTTTCTTTGGGCTTTCTTTGGGCTTTCTTTCCACTTTCTTTGGGTTTTCTTTCCCCTTTCTTTGGGCTTTCTTTGGGCTTTCTTTGGGCTTTCTTTGGACTTTCTTTGGGCTTTCTTTGGGCTTTCTTTCCCTTTCTTTGGGCTTTCTTTCCCCTTTCTGTGGGCTTTCTTTGGACTTTCTTTGGGCTTTTCTTTGGGCTTTCTTTCCCCTTTCTTTGGGATTTCTTTCCCCTTTCTTTCCCCTTTCTTTGGGCTCTCTTTGGGCTTTCTTTCCCCTTTCTTTGGGCTTTCTTTCCCCTTTCTTTCCCCTTTATTTGGGCTTTCTTTGGGCTTTCTTTGGGCTTTCTTTCCCCTTTCTTTGGGCTTTCTTTCCCCTTTCTGTGAGCTTTCTTTGGGCTTTCTTTGGGATTTCTTTGGGCTTTCTTTCCCCTTTCTTTGGGCTTTCTTTCCCCTTTCTTTGGGCTTTCTTTCCCCTTTCTTTGGGCTTTCCTTGGGCTTTCTTTGGCTTTCTTTTGGCTTTTTTCCCCTTTCTTTCCACTTTCTTTGGGCTTTCTTTGGCTTTCTTGGGCTTTCTTTCCCCTTTCTTTGGGCTTTCTTTCCCCTTTCTTTGGGCTTTCTTTCCCCTTTCTTTGGGCTTTCTTTCCCCTTTCTTTGGGCTGTCATTCCCCTTTCTTTGGGCTTTCTTTCCCTTTCTTTGGGCTTTCCTTGGGCTTTCTTTGGGCTTTCTTTGGGCTTTCTTTCCACTTTCTCTCCACTTTCTTTGGGCTTTCTTTGGCTTTCTTTCCCCTTTCTTTCCCCCTTTCTTTGGGCTTTCTTTCCCCTTTCTTTCCCCAATTCTTTGGGCTTTCTTTGGGCTTTCTTTGGGCTTTCTTTGGGCTTTCTTTGGGCTTTCTTTCCCCTTTCTTTGGGCTTTCTTTGGGCTTTCTTTGGGCTTTCTTTGGCTTTCTTTGGGCTTTCTTTGGGCTTTCTTTGGGCTTTCTTTGGGCTTTCTTTCCCCTTTCTTTGCGCTTTCTTTGGGCTTTCTTTCCCCTTTCTTTGGGCTTTCTTTCCCCTTTCTTTGGGCTTTTCTTGGGCTATCTTTGGGCTTTCTTTGGGTTTTCTTTCCCCTTTCTTTCCACTTTCTTTGGGCTTTCCTTGGGCTTTCTTTGCGCTTTCTTTCCCCTTTCTTTGGGCTTTCTTCCCCTTTCTTTGGGCTTTCTTTCCCCTTCTTTGGGCTGTCATTCCCCTTTCTTTGGGATTTCTTTCCCCTTTCTTAGGGCTTTCTTTCCCCTTTCTTTGGGCTTTCTTTCCCCTTTCTTTGGGCTTTTTTTCCCCTTTCTTTGGCTTTCTTTGAGCTTTCTTTCCCCTTTCTTTGGGCTTTCTTTCCCCTTTCTTTGGGCTTTCTTTGGGCTGTCTTTCCCCTTTCTTTGGGCTTTCTTTCCCCTTTCTTTGGGCTTTCTTTCCCCTTTCTTTGGGCTTTCTTTCCCCTTTCTTTGGGATTTCTTTCCCCTTTCTTTGGGCTTTCTTTGGGCTTTCTTTCCCCTTTCTTTCCCCTTTCTTTGGGCTTTCTCTGGGCTTTCTTTCCCCTTTCTTTGGGCTTTCTTTCCCCTTTCTTTGGGCTTTATTTCCCCTTTCTTTGGGCTTTCTTTCCCCTTTCCTTGGGCGTTCTTTCCCCTTTCTTTGGGCTTTCTTTGGGCTTTCTTTCCACTTTCTTTGGGCTTTATTTCCCCTTTCTTTCCCCTTTCTTTGGGCTTTCTTTGGGCTTTCTTTGGGCTTTCTTTGGAATTTCTTTGTGCTTTCTTTGGGCTTTCTTTCCCCTTTCTGTGGGCTTTCTTTGGACTTTCTTTGGGCTTTCTTTGGGCTTTCTTTCCCATTTCTTTGGGCTTTCTTTCCCCTTTCTTTTGGCTTTCTTTCCCCTTTCTTTGGGCTTTCTTTCTCCTTTCTTTGGGCTTTCTTTCCCCTTTCTTTGGCTTTCTTTCCCCCTTTCTTTGGGCTGTCATTCCCCTTTCTTTGGGCTTTCTTCCCCCTTTCTTTGGGCTTTCCTTGGGCTTTCTTTGGGCTTTCTTCCCCCTTTCTTTGGGCTTTCCTTGGTCTTTCTTTGGGCTTTCTTTCCCTTTCTTTCCACTTTCTTTGGGCTTTCTTTGGGCTTTCTTTCCCATTTCTTTGGGCTTTCTTTCCCCTTTCTTTGGGCTTTCTTTCCCCTTTCTTTGGGCTTTCTTTCCCCTTTCTTTGGGCTGTCATTCCCCTTTCTTTGGGCTTTCTTTCTCCTTTCTTTGGGCTTTCCTTGGGCTTTCTTTGGGCTTTCTTTGGGCTTTCTTTCCCTTTCTTTCCACTTTCTTTGGGCTTTCTTTGGGCTTTCTTTGGGCTTTCTTCCCCTTTCTGTGGGCTTACTTTGGGCTTTCTTTGGGCTTTCTTTCCCCTTTCTTTGGGCTTTCTTTCCCCTTTCTTTGGGCTTTCCTGGGTTTTCTTTGGGCTTTCTTTGGGCTTTCTTTCCCCTTTCTTTCCCCTTTCTTTGGGCTTTCTTTGGCTTTCTTTGGGCTTTCTTTCCCCTTTCTTTGGGCTGTCATTCCCCTTTCTTTGGGCTTTCTTTCCCCTTTCTTTGGGGCTTTCTTTCCCCTTTCTTTGGCATTTCTTTGGGCTTTCTTTGGGCTTTCTTTGGCTTTCTTTGGGCTTTCTGTGGGCTTTCTTTGGGCTTTCTTTGGGATTTCTTTGGGCTTTCTTTCCCCTTTCTTTCCACTTTCTTTGGGCTTTCTTTGGGCTTTCTTTGGGCTTTCTCTGGGCATTTTTTCCCCTTTCTTTGGGCTTTCTTTCCCCTTTCTTTGGCTTTCTTTCCCCTTTCTTTGGGCTTTTTTTCCCCCTTTCTTTGGGCTTTCTTGAGCTTTCTTTCCCTTTCTTTGGGCTTTCTTTCCCCTTTCTTTGGGCTTTCTTTGGGCTGTCTTTCCCCTTTCTTTGGGCTTTCTTTCCCCTTTCTTTGGGCTTTCTTTCCCCTTTCTTTGGGCTTTCTTTCCCCTTTCTTTGGGCTTTCTTTCCCCTTTCTTTGGGCTTTCTTTCCCCTTTCTTTGGGCTGTCATTCCCCTTTCTTTGGGCTTTCTTTCCCCTTTCTTTGGGCTTTCCTTGGGCTTTCTTTGGGCTTTCTTTGGGCTTTCTTTCCACTTTCTCTCCACTTTCTTTGGGCTTTCTTTGGGCTTTCTTTCCCCTTTCTTTCCCCTTTCTTTGGGCTTTCTTTCCCCTTTCTTTCCCAATTCTTTGGGCTTTCTTTGGGCTTTCTTTGGGCTTTCTTTGGGCATTTCTTTGGGCTTTCTTTGGGCTTTCTTTCCCCTTTCTTTGGCTTTCTTTGGGCTTTCTTTGGGCTTTCTTTGGGCTTTCTTTG
Organism: Columba livia; assembly: GCF_036013475.1. Classification (NCBI taxonomy): domain Eukaryota; kingdom Metazoa; phylum Chordata; class Aves; order Columbiformes; family Columbidae; genus Columba; species Columba livia. Next base: position 49,882 of record NW_027043666.1, on the reverse strand, counting down.
GGCTTTCTTTGGCTTTCTTTGGGCTTTCTTTGGGCTTTCTTTCCCCTTTCTTTGCGCTTTCTTTGGGCTTTCTTTCCCCTTTCTTTGGGCTTTCTTTCCCCTTTCTTTGGGCTTTTCTTGGGCTATCTTTGGGCTTTCTTTGGGTTTTCTTTCCCCTTTCTTTCCACTTTCTTTGGGCTTTCCTTGGGCTTTCTTTGGCTTTCTTTCCCCTTTCTTTGGGCTTTCTTTCCCCTTTCTTTGGGCTTTCTTTCCCCTTTCTTTGGGCTGTCATTCCCCTTTCTTTGGATTTCGGGATTTCTTTCCCCTTTCTTTGGGCTTTCTTTCCCCTTTCTTTGGGCTTTCTTTCCCCTTTCTTTGGGCTTTTTTTCCCCTTTCTTTGGGCTTTCTTTGAGCTTTCTTTCCCCTTTCTTTGGGCTTTCTTTCCCCTTTCTTTGGGCTTTCTTTGGGCTGTCTTTCCCCTTTCTTTGGGCTTTCTTTCCCCTTTCTTTGGGCTTTCTTTCCCCTTTCTTTGGGCTTTCTTTCCCCTTTCTTTGGGATTTCTTTCCCCTTTCTTTGGGCTTTCTTTGGGCTTTCTTTCCCCTTTCTTTCCCCTTTCTTTGGGCTTTCTCTGGCTTTCTTTCCCCTTTCTTTGGGCTTTCTTTCCCCTTTCTTTGGGCTTTATTTCCCCTTTCTTTGGGCTTTCTTTCCCCTTTCCTTGGGCGTTCTTTCCCCTTTCTTTGGGCTTTCTTTGGGCTTTCTTTCCACTTTCTTTGGGCTTTATTTCCCCTTTCTTTCCCCTTTCTTTGGGCTTTCTTGGGCTTTCTTTGGGCTTTCTTTGGACTTTCTTTGTGCTTTCTTTGGGCTTTCTTTCCCCTTTCTGTGGGCTTTCTTTGGACTTTCTTTGGGCTTTCTTTGGGCTTTCTTTCCCATTTCTTTGGGCTTTCTTTCCCCTTTCTTTTGGCTTTCTTTCCCCTTTCTTTGGGCTTTCTTTCTCCTTTCTTTGGGCTTTCTTTCCCCTTTCTTTGGGCTTTCTTTCCCCTTTCTTTGGGCTGTCATTCCCCTTTCTTTGGGCTTTCTTCCCCCTTTCTTTGGGCTTTCCTTGGGCTTTCTTTGGGCTTTCTTTCCCCTTTCTTTGGGCTGTCATTCCCCTTTCTTTGGGCTTTCTTCCCCCTTTCTTTGGGCTTTCCTTGGGCTTTCTTTGGGCTTTCTTTCCCCTTTCTTTCCACTTTCTTTGGGCTTTCTTTGGGCTTTCTTTCCCATTTCTTTGGGCTTTCTTTCCCCTTTCTTTGGGCTTTCTTTCCCCTTTCTTTGGGCTTTCTTTCCCCTTTCTTTGGGCTGTCATTCCCCTTTCTTTGGGCTTTCTTTCTCCTTTCTTTGGGCTTTCCTTGGGCTTTCTTTGGGCTTTCTTTGGGCTTTCTTTCCCCTTTCTTTCCACTTTCTTTGGGCTTTCTTTGGGCTTTCTTTGGGCTTTCTTCCCCCTTTCTGTGGGCTTACTTTGGGCTTTCTTTGGGCTTTCTTTCCCCTTTCTTTGGGCTTTCTTTCCCCTTTCTTTGGGCTTTCCTTGGGTTTTCTTTGGGCTTTCTTTGGGCTTTCTTTCCCCTTTCTTTCCCCTTTCTTTGGGCTTTCTTTGGGCTTTCTTTGGGCTTTCTTTCCCCTTTCTTTGGGCTGTCATTCCCCTTTCTTTGGGCTTTCTTTCCCCCTTTCTTTGGGCTTTCTTTCCCCTTTCTTTGGCATTTCTTTGGGCTTTCTTTGGGCTTTCTTTGGGCTTTCTTTGGGCTTTCTGTGGGCTTTCTTTGGGCTTTCTTTGGGATTTCTTTGGGCTTTCTTTCCCCTTTCTTTCCACTTTCTTTGGGCTTTCTTTGGGCTTTCTTTGGGCTTTCTCTGGGCATTTTTTCCCCTTTCTTTGGGCTTTCTTTCCCCTTTCTTTGGGCTTTCTTTCCCCTTTCTTTGGGCTTTCTTCGGGCTTTCTTTCCCCTTTCTTTGGGCTGTCATTCCCCTTTATTTGGGCTTTCTTTCCCATTTCTTTGGGGTTTCTTTCCCCATTCTTTGGGCTTTCCTTCCCCTTTCTTTGGGCTTTCTTTCCCCTTTCTTTGGGCTTTATTTCCCCTTTCTTTGGGCTGTCATTCCCCTTTCTTTGGGCTTTCTTTCCCCTTTCTTGTGCTTTCTTTCCCCTTTCTTTGGGCTTTCCTTGGGCTTTCTTTGGTCTTTCTTTGGGCTTTCTTTGGGCTTTCTTTGGGCTTTCTTTCCCCTTTCATTGGGCTTTCTTTCCCCTTTCTGTGGGCTTTCTTTGGGCTTTCTTTGGGCTTTCTTTCCCCTTTATTTGGGTTTTCCTTGGGCTTTCTTTGGGCTTTCTTTGGTTTTCTTTCCCCTTTCTTTCCCCTTTCTTTGGGCTTTCTTTCCCCTTTCTTTGGGCTTTCTTTCCCCTTTCTTTGGGCTTTCTTTCCCCTTTCTTTGGGCTGTCATTCCCCTTTCTTTGGGCTTTCTTTCCCCTTTCTTTGGGCTTTCCTTGGGCTTTCTTTGGGCTTTCTTTGGGCTTTCTTTCCACTTTCTCTCCACTTTCTTTGGGCTTTCTTTGGGCTTTCTTTCCCCTTTCTTTCCCCTTTCTTTGGGCTTTCTTTCCCCTTTCTTTCCCAATTCTTTGGGCTTTCTTTGGGCTTTCTTTGGGCTTTCTTTGGGCTTTCTTTGGGCTTTCTTTGGGCTTTCTTTCCCCTTTCTTTGGGCTTTCTTTGGGCTTTCTTTGGGCTTTCTTTGGGCTTTCTTTGGGCTTTCTTTGGGCTTTCTTTGGGCTTTCTTTGGGCTTTCTTTCCCCTTTCTTTGCGCTTTCTTTGGACTTTCTTTCCCCTTTCTTTGGGCTTTCTTTCCCCTTTCTTTGGGCTTTTCTTGGGCTATCTTTGGGCTTTCTTTGGGTTTTCTTTCCCCTTTCTTTCCACTTTCTTTGGGCTTTCCTTGGGCTTTCTTTGGGCTTTCTTTCCCCTTTCTTTGGGCTTTCTTTCCCCTTTCTTTGGGCTTTCTTTCCCCTTTCTTTGGGCTGTCATTCCCCTTTCTTTGGGATTTCTTTCCCCTTTCTTTGGGCTTTCTTTCCCCTTTCTTTGGGCTTTCTTTCCCCTTTCTTTGGGCTTTTTTTCCCCTTTCTTTGGGCTTTCTTTGAGCTTTCTTTCCCCTTTCTTTGGGCTTTCTTTCCCCTTTCTTTGGGCTTTCTTTGGGCTGTCTTTCCCCTTTCTTTGGGCTTTCTTTCCCCTTTCTTTGGGCTTTCTTACCCCTTTCTTTGGGCTTTCTTTCCCCTTTCTTTGGGATTTCTTTCCCCTTTCTTTGGGCTTTCTTTGGGCTTTCTTTCCCCTTTCTTTCCCCTTTCTTTGGGCTTTCTCTGGGCTTTCTTTCCCCTTTCTTTGGGCTTTCTTTCCCCTTTCTTTGGGCTTTATTTCCCCTTTCTTTGGGCTTTCTTTCCCCTTTCCTTGGGCGTTCTTTCCCCTTTCTTTGGGCTTTCTTTGGGCTTTCTTTCCACTTTCTTTGGGCTTTATTTCCCCTTTCTTTCCCCTTTCTTTGGGCTTTCTTTGGGCTTTCTTTGGGCTTTCTTTGGACTTTCTTTGTGCTTTCTTTGGGCTTTCTTTCCCCTTTCTGTGGGCTTTCTTTGGACTTTCTTGGGCTTTCTTTGGGCTTTCTTTCCCATTTCTTTGGGCTTTCTTTCCCCTTTCTTTTGGCTTTCTTTCCCCTTTCTTTGGGCTTTCTTTCTCCTTTCTTTGGGCTTTCTTTCCCCTTTCTTTGGGCTTTCTTTCCCCTTTCTTTGGGCTGTCATTCCCCTTTCTCTGGGCTTTCTTCCCCCTTTCTTTGGGCTTTCCTTGGGCTTTCTTTGGGCTTTCTTTCCCCTTTCTTTGGGCTGTCATTCCCCTTTCTTTGGGCTTTCTTCCCCCTTTCTTTGGGCTTTCCTTGGGCTTTCTTTGGGCTTTCTTTCCCCTTTCTTTCCACTTTCTTTGGGCTTTCTTTGGGCTTTCTTTCCCATTTCTTTGGGCTTTCTTTCCCCTTTCTTTGGGCTTTCTTTCCCCTTTCTTTGGGCTTTCTTTCCCCTTTCTTTGGGCTGTCATTCCCCTTTCTTTGGGCTTTCTTTCTCCTTTCTTTGGGCTTTCCTTGGGCTTTCTTTGGGCTTTCTTTGGGCTTTCTTTCCCCTTTCTTTCCACTTTCTTTGGGCTTTCTTTGGGCTTTCTTTGGCTTTCTTCCCCCTTTCTGTGGCTTACTTTGGGCTTTCTTTGGGCTTTCTTTCCCCTTTCTTTGGGCTTTCTTTCCCCTTTCTTTGGGCTTTCCTTGGGTTTTCTTTGGGCTTTCTTTGGGCTTTCTTTCCCCTTTCTTTCCCCTTTCTTTGGGCTTTCTTTGGGCTTTCTTTGGGCTTTCTTTCCCCTTTCTTTGGGCTGTCATTCCCCTTTCTTTGGGCTGTCATTCCCCTTTCTTTGGGCTTTCTTTCCCCTTTCTTTGGCATTTCTTTGGGCTTTCTTTGGGCTTTCTTTGGGCTTTCTTTGGGCTTTCTGTGGGCTTTCTTTGGGCTTTCTTTGGGATTTCTTTGGGCTTTCTTTCCCCTTTCTTTCCACTTTCTTTGGGCTTTCTTTGGGCTTTCTTTGGGCTTTCTCTGGGCATTTTTTCCCCTTTCTTTGGGCTTTCTTTCCCCTTTCTTTGGGCTTTCTTTCCCCTTTCTTTGGGCTTTCTTCGGGCTTTCTTTCCCCTTTCTTTGGGCTGTCATTCCCCTTTATTTGGGCTTTCTTTCCCATTTCTTTGGGGTTTCTTTCCCCTTTCTTTGGGCTTTCCTTCCCCTTTCTTTGGGCTTTCTTTCCCCTTTCTTTGGGCTTTATTTCCCCTTTCTTTGGGCTGTCATTCCCCTTTCTTTGGGCTTTCTTTCCCCTTTCTTGTGCTTTCTTTCCCCTTTCTTTGGGCTTTCCTTGGGCTTTCTTTGGTCTTTCTTTGGGCTTTCTTTGGGCTTTCTTTGGGCTTTCTTTCCCCTTTCATTGGGCTTTCTTTCCCCTTTCTGTGGGCTTTCTTTGGGCTTTCTTTGGGCTTTCTTTCCCCTTTATTTGGGTTTTCCTTGGGCTTTCTTTGGGCTTTCTTTGGTTTTCTTTCCCCTTTCTTTCCACTTTCTTTGGGCTTTCTTTCCCCTTTCTTTGGGCTTTCTTTCCTCTTTCTTTGGGCTTTCTTTCCCCTTTCTTTGGGCTGTCATTCCCCTTTCTTTGGGCTTTCTTTCCCCTTTCTTTGGGCTTTCTTTCCCTTTTCTTTGGGCTTTCTTTGGGCTTTCTTTGGGCTTTCTTTCCCCTTTCTTTGGGCTTTCTTTGGGCTTTCTTTCCCATTTCTTTGGGGTTTCTTTGGGCTTTCTTTCCCCTTTCTTTGGGCTTTCTTTGGGTTTTCTTTCCCCTTTCTTTCCCCTTTCTTTGGGCTTTCTTTCCCCCTTCTTTCCCCTTTCTTTGGGCTTTCTTTCTCCTTTCTTTGGGCTTTCTTTCCCCTTTCTTTGGGCTTTCTTTCCCCTTTCTTTGGGCTTTCTTTGGGCTTTCTTTCCCATTTCTTTGGGGTTTCTTTGGGCTTTCTTTCCCCTTTCTTTGGGCTTTCTTTGGGTTTTCTTTCCCCTTTCTTTCCCCTTTCTTTGGGCTTTCTTTCCCCCTTCTTTCCCCTTTCTTTGGGCTTTCTTTCTCCTTTCTTTGGGCTTTCTTTCCCCTTTCTTTGGGCTTTCTTTCCCCTTTCTTTGGGCTGTCATTCCCCTTTCTTTGGGCTTTCTTTCCCCTTTCTTTGGGCTTTCCTTGGGCTTTCTTTGGGCTTTCTTTCCCCTTTCTTTCCACTTTCTTTGGGCTTTCTTTGGGCTTTCTTTGGGCTTTCTTTGGGCTTTCTTTCCCCTTTCTTTGGGCTTTCTTTCCCCTTTCTTTGGGCTTTCTTTCCCCTTTCTTTGGGCTTTCTTTCCCCTTTCTTTGGGTTTTCTTTCCCCTTTCTTTGGGCTGTCATTCCCCTTTCTTTGGGCTTTCTTTCCCCTTTCTTTGGGCTTTCCTTGAGCTTTCTTTGGGCTTTCTTTGGGATTCTTTCCCCTTTCTTTCCACATTCTTTGGGCTTTCTTTGGGATTTCTTTGGGCTTTCTTTCCCCTTTCTTTGGGCTTTCTTTCCCCTTTCTTTGGGCTGTCATTCCCCTTTCTTTGGGCTTTCATTCCCCTTTCTTTGGGCTTTCTTTCCCTTTTCTTTGGGCTTTCTTTGGGCTTTCTTTGGGATTTCTCTGGGCTTTCTTTCCCCTTTCTTTGGGCTTTCTTTCCCCTTTCTTTGGGCTTTCTTTCCCCTTTCTTTGGGCTTTCTTTCCCCTTTCTTTGGGCTTTCTTTGAGCTTTCTTTCCCCTTTCTTTGGGCTTTCTTTCCCCTTTCTTTGGGCTTTCTTTGGGCTGTCTTTCCCCTTTCTTTGGGCTTTCTTTCCCCTTTCTTTGGGCTTTCTTTCCCCTTTCTTTGGGCTTTCGTTCCCCTTTCTTTGGGCTTTCTTTGGGCTTTCTTTCCCCTTTCTTTCCCCTTTCTTTGGGCTTTCTCTGGGCTTTCTTTCCCCTTTCTTTGGGCTTTCTTTCCCCTTTCTTTGGGCTTTCTTTCCCCTTTCTTTGGGCTTTCTTTCCCCTTTCCTTGGGCTTTCTTTCCCCTTTCTTCGGGCCTTCTTTCCCCTTTCTTTTCATTTTCTTTGGGCTTTCTTTCCCCTTTCTTTGGGGTTTCTTTGGGCTTTCTTTCCCCTTTCTTTGGGCTTTCTTTGGGCTTTCTTTCCCCTTTCTTTCCCCTTTCTTTGGGCTTTCTTTCCCCTTTCTTTCCCCTTTCTTTGGACTTTCTTTCCCCTTTCTTTGGGCTTTCTTTCCCCTTTCTTTGGGCTTCCTGTCCCCTTTCTTTCCCCTTTCCTTGGGCTCTCTTTTTTGCTTTCTTTCCCCTTTCTTTGGGCTTTCTTTCCCCTTTCTTTCCCCTTTATTTGGGCTTTCTTTGGGCTTTCTTTGGGCTTTCTTTCCCCTTTCTTTGGGCTTTCTTTCCCATTTCTGTGAGCTTTCTTTGGGCTTTCTTTGGGATTTCTTTGGGCTTTCTTTCCCCTTTCTTTGGGCTTTCTTTCCCCTTTCTTTGGGCTTTCCTTGGGCTTTCTTTGTGCTTTCTTTGGGCTTTCTTTCCTCTTTCTTTGGGCTTTCTTTGTGCTTTCTTTGGGCTTTCTTGGGCTTTCTTTCCCCTTTCTTTGGGCTTTCTTTCCCCTTCTTTTGGGCTTTCTTTCCCCTTTCTTTGGGCTTTCTTTCCCCTTTCTTTGGGCTGTCATTCCCCTTTCTTTGGGCTTTCTTTCCCCTTTCTTTGGGCCTTCCTTGGGCTTTCCTTGGGCTTTCTTTGGGCTTTCTTTCCCCTTTCTTTCCACTTTCTTTGGGCTTTCTTTGGGCTTTCTTTGGGCTTTCTTTCCCCTTTCTTTCCCCTTTCTTTGGGCTTTCTTTCCCCTTTCTTTCCCCTTTCTTTGGGCTTTCTTTGGGCTTTCTTTGGGCTTTCTTTGGGCTGTCATTCCCCTTTCTTTGGGCTTTCTTTCCCCTTTCCTTGGGCTTTCTTTGGGCTTTCTTTGGGCTTTCTTTGGGCTTTCTTTGGGCTTTCTTTGGGCTTTCTTTCCCCTTTCTTTGGGCTTTCTTTCCCCTTTCTTTGGGCTTTCTTTGGGCTTTCTTTCCCCTTTCTTTCCACTTTCTTTGGGCTTTCTTTGGGCTTTCTTGGGCTTTCTTTCCCCTTTCTTTGGGCTTTCTTTCCCCTTTCTTTGGGCTTTCTTTCCCCTTTCTTTGGGCTTTCTTTCCCCTTTCTTTGGGCTGTCATTCCCCTTTCTTTGGGCTTTCTTTCCCCTTTCTTTGGGCTTTCCTTGGGCTTTCTTTGTGCTTTCTTTGGGCTTTCTTTCCCCTTTCTTTCCACTTTCTTTGGGCTTTCTTTGGGCTTTCTTTGGGCTTTCTTTCCCCTTTCTTTCCCCTTTCTTTGGGCTTTCTTTCCTCTTTCTTTCCCCTTTCTTTGGGCTTTCTTTGGGCTTTCTTTGGGCTTTCTTTGCGCTTTCTTTGGGCTGTCATTCCCCTTTCTTTGGGCTTTCTTTCCCCTTTCTCTGGGCTTTCTTTGGGCTTTCTTTGGGCTTTCTTTGGGCTTTATTTGGGCTTTCTTTTGGCTTTCTTTGGGCTTTCTTTGGGCTTTCTTTCCCCTTTCTTTGGGCTTTCTTTCCCCTTTCTGTGGGCTTTCTTTGGGCTTTCTTGTGGCTTTCTTTGGGCTTTCTTTGGGCTTTCTTTCCCGTTTCTTTGGGGTTTCTTTCCCCTTTCTTTGGGCTTTCCTTGGGCTTTCTTTGGGCTTTCTTTGGGTTTTCTTTCCCCTTTCTTTCCACTTTCTTTGGGCTTTCTTTGGGCTTTCTTTGGGCTTTCTTTCCCCTTTCTTTGGGCTTTCTTTCCCCTTTCTTTGGGCTTTCTTTCCCCTTTCTTTGGGCTGTCATTCCCCTTTCTTTGGGCTTTCTTTCCCCTTTCTTTGGGCTTCCTTTCCCTTTTCTTTGGGCTTTCTTTGGGCTTTCTTTGGGCTTTCTTTGGGCTTTCTCTGGGCTTTCTTTCCCCTTTCTTTGGGCTTTCTTTCCCCTTTCTTTGGGCTTTCTTTCCCCTTTCTTTGGGCTTTCTTTCCCCTTTCTTTGGGCTTTATTTCCCCTTTCTTTGGGCTTTCTTTCCCCTTTCCTTGGGCGTTCTTTCCCCTTTCTTTGGGCTTTCTTTGGGCTTTCTTTCCACTTTCTTTGGGCTTTATTTCCCCTTTCTTTCCCCTTTCTTTGGGCTTTCTTTGGGCTTTCTTTGGGCTTTCTTTGGACTTTCTTTGGGCTTTCTTTGGGCTTTCTTTCCCCTTTCTGTGGGCTTTCTTTGGACTTTCTTTGGGCTTTCTTTGGGCTTTCTTTCCCATTTCTTTGGGCTTTCTTTCCCCTTTCTTTTGGCTTTCTTTCCCCTTTCTTTGGGCTTTCTTTCTCCTTTCTTTGGGCTTTCTTTCCCCTTTCTTTGGGCTTTCTTTCCCCTTTCTTTGGGCTGTCATTCCCCTTTCTTTGGGCTTTCTTCCCCCTTTCTTTGGGCTTTCCTTGGGCTTTCTTTGGGCTTTCTTTCCCCTTTCTTTCCACTTTCTTTGGGCTTTCTTTGGGCTTTCTTTCCCATTTCTTTGGGCTTTCTTTCCCCTTTCTTTGGGCTTTCTTTCCCCTTTCTTTGGGCTTTCTTTCCCCTTTCTTTGGGCTGTCATTCCCCTTTCTTTGGGCTTTCTTTCTCCTTTCTTTGGGCTTTCCTTGGGCTTTCTTTGGGCTTTCTTTGGGCTTTCTTTCCCCTTTCTTTCCACTTTCTTTGGGCTTTCTTTGGGCTTTCTTTGGGCTTTCTTCCCCCTTTCTGTGGGCTTACTTTGGGCTTTCTTTGGGCTTTCTTTCCCCTTTCTTTGGGCTTTCTTTCCCCTTTCTTTGGGCTTTCCTTGGGTTTTCTTTGGGCTTTCTTTCCCCTTTCTTTCCCCTTTCTATGGGCTTTCTTTGGGCTTTCTTTGGGCTTTCTTTCCCCTTTCTTTGGGCTGTCATTCCCCTTTCTTTGGGCTTTCTTTCCCCTTTCTTTGGGCTTTCTTTCCCCTTTCTTTGGCATTTCTTTGGGCTTTCTTTGGGCTTTCTTTGGGCTTTCTTTGGGCTTTCTGTGGGCTTTCTTTGGGCTTTCTTTGGGATTTCTTTGGGCTTTCTTTCCCCTTTCTTTCCACTTTCTTTGGGCTTTCTTTGGGCTTTCTTTGGGCTTTCTCTGGGCATTTTTTCCCCTTTCTTTGGGCTTTCTTTCCCCTTTCTTTGGGCTTTCTTTCCCCTTTCTTTGGGCTTTCTTCGGGCTTTCTTTCCCCTTTCTTTGGGCTGTCATTCCCCTTTATTTGGGCTTTCTTTCCCATTTCTTTGGGCTTTATTTCCCCTTTCTTTGGGCTGTCATTCCCCTTTCTTTGGGCTTTCTTTCCCCTTTATTGGGCTTTCTTTCCCCTTTCTTTGGGCTTTCTTTGGGCTTTCTTTGGTCTTTCTTTGGGCTTTCTTTGGGCTTTCTTTGGGCTTTCTTTCCCCTTTCTTTGGGCTTTCTTTCCCCTTTCTGTGGGCTTTCTTTGGGCTTTCTTTGGGCTTTCTTTCCCCTTTCTTTGGGTTTTCTTTCCCCTTTATTTGGGTTTTCCTTGGGCTTTCTTTGGGCTTTCTTTGGTTTTCTTTCCCCTTTCTTTCCACTTTCTTTGGGCTTTCTTTCCCCTTTCTTTGGGCTTTCTTTCCTCTTTCTTTGGGCTTTCTTTCCCCTTTCTTTGGGCTGTCATTTCCCTTTCTTTGGGCTTTCTTTCCCCTTTCTTTGGGCTTTCTTTCCCTTTTCTTTGGGCTTTCTTTGGGCTTTCTTTGGGCTTTCTTTCCCATTTCTTTGGGGTTTCTTTGGGCTTTCTTTCCCCTTTCTTTGGGCTTTCTTTGGGTTTTCTTTCCCCTTTCTATCCCCTTTCTTTGGGCTTTCTTTCCCCCTTCTTTCCCCTTTCTTTGGGCTTTCTTTCTCCTTTCTTTGGGCTTTCTTTCCCCTTTCTTTGGGCTTTCTTTCCCCTTTCTTTGGGCTTTCCTTGAGCTTTCTTTGGGCTTTCTTTGGGATTCTTTCCCCTTTCTTTCCACATTCTTTGGGCTTTCTTTGGGATTTCTTTGGGCTTTCTTTCCCCTTTCTTTGGGCTTTCTTTCCCCTTTCTTTGGGCTGTCATTCCCCTTTCTTTGGGCTTTCATTCCCCTTTCTTTGGGCTTTCTTTCCCTTTTCTTTGGGATTTCTCTGGGCTTTCTTTCCCCTTTCTTTGGGCTTTCTTTCCCCTTTCTTTGGGCTTTCTTTCCCCTTTCTTTGGGCTTTCTTTCCCCTTTCTTTGGGCTTTCTTTGAGCTTTCTTTCCCCTTTCTTTGGGCTTTCTTTCCCCTTTCTTTGGGCTTTCTTTGGGCTGTCTTTCCCCTTTCTTTGGGCTTTCTTTCCCCTTTCTTTGGGCTTTCTTTCCCCTTTCTTTGGGCTTTCGTTCCCCTTTCTTTGGGCTTTCTTTGGGCTTTCTTTCCCCTTTCTTTCCCCTTTCTTTGGGCTTTCTCTGGGCTTTCTTTCCACTTTCTTTGGGCTTTCTTTCCCCTTTCTTTGGGCTTTATTTCCCCTTTCTTTGGGCTTTCTTTCCCCTTTCCTTGGGCGTTCTTTCCCCTTATTTTGGGCTTTCTTTCCCCTTTCTTTTCATTTTCTTTGGGCTTTCTTTCCCCTTTCTTTGGGGTTTCTTTGGGCTTTCTTTCCCCTTTCTTTGGGCTTTCTTTGGGCTTTCTTTCCCCTTTCTTTCCCCTTTCTTTTGGCTTTCTTTCCCCTTTCTTTGGGCTTTCTTTCCCCTTTCTTTGGGCTTTCTGTCCCCTTTCTTTCCCCTTTCCTTGGGCTCTCTTTTTTGCTTTCTTTCCCCTTTCTTTGGGCTTTCTTTCCCCTTTCTTTCCACCTTTATTTGGGCTTTCTTTGGGCTTTCTTTCCCCTTTCTTTGGGCTTTCTTTCCCATTTCTGTGAGCTTTCTTTGGGCTTTGTTTGGGATTTGTTTGGGCTTTCTTTCCCCTTTCTTTGGGCTTTCTTTCCCCTTTCTTTGGGCTTTCCTTGGGCTTTCTTTGTGCTTTCTTTGGGCTTTCTTTCCTCTTTCTTTGGGCTTTCTTTGTGCTTTCTTTGGGCTTTCTTGGGCTTTCTTTCCCCTTTCTTTGGGCTTTCTTTCCCCTTCTTTTGGGCTTTCTTTCCCCTTTCTTTGGGCTTTCTTTCCCCTTTCTTTGGGCTGTCATTCCCCTTTCTTTGGGCTTTCTTTCCCCTTTCTTTGGGCCTTCCTTGGGCTTTCCTTGGGCTTTCTTTGGGCTTTCTTTCCCCTTTCTTTCCACTTTCTTTGGGCTTTCTTTGGGCTTTCTTTGGGCTTTCTTTCCCCTTTCTTTCCCCTTTCTTTGGGCTTTCTTTCCCCTTTCTTTCCCCTTTCTTTGGGCTTTCTTTGGGCTTTCTTTGGGCTTTCTTTGGGCTGTCATTCCCCTTTCTTTGGGCTTTCTTTCCCCTTTCCTTGGGCTTTCTTTGGGCTTTCTTTGGGCTTTCTTTGGGCTTTCTTTGGGCTTTCTTTGGGCTTTCTTTCCCCTTTCTTTGGACTTTCTTTCCCCTTTCTTTGGGCTTTCTTTGGGCTTTCTTTCCCCTTTCTTTCCACTTTCTTTGGGCTTTCTTTGGGCATTCTTGGGCTTTCTTTCCCCTTTCTTTGGGCTTTCTTTCCCCTTTCTTTGGGCTTTCTTTCCCCTTTCTTTGGGCTTTCTTTCCCCTTTCTTTGGGCTGTCATTCCCCTTTCTTTGGGCTTTCTTTCCCCTTTCTTTGGGCTTTCCTTGGGCTTTCTTTGTGCTTTCTTTGGGCTTTCTTTCCCCTTTCTTTCCACTTTCTTTGGGCTTTCTTTGGGCTTTCTTTGGGCTTTCTTTCCCCTTTCTTTCCCCTTTCTTTGGGCTTTCTTTCCCCTTTCTTTCCCCTTTCTTTGGGCTTTCTTTGGGCTTTCTTTGGGCTTTCTTTGCGCTTTCTTTGGGCTGTCATTCCCCTTTCTTTGGGCTTTCTTTCCCCTTTCTCTGGGCTTTCTTTGGGCTTTCTTTGGGCTTTATTTGGGCTTTCTTTGGGCTTTCTTTGGGCTTTCTTTGGGCTTTCTTTCCCCTTTCTTTGGGCTTTCTTTCCCCTTTCTGTGGGCTTTCTTTGGGCTTTCTTTGGGCTTTCTTTGGGCTTTCTTTGGGCTTTCTTTCCCGTTTCTTTGGGGTTTCTTTCCCCTTTCTTTGGGCTTTCCTTGGGCTTTCTTTGGGCTTTCTTTGGGTTTTCTTTCCCCTTTCTTTCCACTTTCTTTGGGCTTTCTTTGGGCTTTCTTTGGGCTTTCTTTCCCCTTTCTTTGGGCTTTCTTTCCCCTTTCTTTGGGCTTTCTTTCCCCTTTCTTTGGGCTGTCATTCCCCTTTCTTTGGGCTTTCTTTCCCCTTTCTTTGGGCTTTCTTTCCCTTTTCTTTGGGCTTTCTTTGGGCTTTCTTTGGGCTTTCTCTGGGCTTTCTTTCCCCTTTCTTTGGGCTTTCTTTCCCCTTTCTTTGGGCTTTCTTTCCCCTTTCTTTGGGATTTCTTTCCCCTTTCTTTGGGATTTCTTTGAGCTTTCTTTCCCCTTTCTTTGGGCTTTCTTTCCCCTTTCTTTGGGCTTTCCTTGGGCTTTCTTTGGGCTTTCTTTCCCCTTTCTTTCCACTTTCTTTGGGCTTTCTTTGGGCTTTCTTTGGGCTTTCTTTGGGCTTTCTTTCCCCTTTCTTTGGGCTTTCTTTCCCCTTTCTTTGGGCTTTCTTTCCCCTTTCTTTGGGCTTTCTTTCCCCTTTCTTTGGGTTTTCTTTCCCCCTTCTTTGGGCTGTCATTCCCCTTTCTTTGGGCTTTCTTTCCCATTTCTTTGGGCTTTCCTTGAGCTTTCTTTGGGCTTTCTTTGGGATTCTTTCCCCTTTCTTTCCACATTCTTTGGGCTTTCTTTGGGATTTCTTTGGGCTTTCTTTCCCCTTTTTTGGGCTTTCTTTCCCCTTTCTTTGGGCTGTCATTCCCCTTTCTTTGGGCTTTCATTCCCCTTTCTTTGGGCTTTCTTTCCCTTTTCTTTGGGCTTTCTTTGGGCTTTCTTTGGGATTTCTCTGGGCTTTCTTTCCCCTTTCTTTGGGCTTTCTTTCCCCTTTCTTTGGGCTTTCTTTCCCCTTTCTTTGGGCTTTCTTTCCCCTTTCTTTGGGCTTTCTTTGGGCTGTCTTTCCCCTTTCTTTGGGCTTTCTTTCCCCTTTCTTTGGGCTTTCTTTCCCCTTTCTTTGGGCTTTCTTTCCCCTTTCTTTGGGCTTTCTTTGGGCTTTCTTTCCCCTTTCTTTCCCCTTTCTTTGGGCTTTCTCTGGGCTTTCTTTCCCCTTTCTTTGGGCTTTCTTTCCCCTTTCTTTGGGCTTTATTTCCCCTTTCTTTGGGCTTTCTTTCCCCTTTCCTTGGGCGTTCTTTCCCCTTTCTTTGGGCTTTCTTTCCCCTTTCTTTGGGGTTTCTTTGGGCTTTCTTTCCCCTTTCTTTGGGGTTTCTTTGGGCTTTCTTTCCCCTTTCTTTGGGCTTTCTTTGGGCTTTCTTTCCCCTTTCTTTCCCCTTTCTTTTGGCTTTCTTTCCCCTTCCTTTCCCCTTTCTTTGGACTTTCTTTCCCCTTTCTTTGGGCTTTCTTTCCCCTTTCTTTGGGCTTTCTGTCCCCTTTCTTTCCCCTTTCCTTGGGCTCTCTTTTTTGCTTTCTTTCCCCTTTCTTTGGGCTTTCTTTCCCCTTTCTTTCCCCTTTATTTTGGCTTTCTTTGGGCTTTCTTTGGGCTTTCTTTCCCCTTTCTTTGGGCTTTCTTTCCCATTTCTGTGAGCTTTCTTTGGGCTTTCTTTGGGATTTCTTTGGGCTTTCTTTCCCCTTTCTTTGGGCTTTCTTTCCCCTTTCTTTGGGCTTTCCTTGGGCTTTCTTTGTGCTTTCTTTGGGCTTTCTTTCCCCTTTCTTTGGGCTTTCTTTGTGCTTTCTTTGGGCTTTCTTGGGCTTTCTTTCCCCTTTCTTTGGGCTTTCTTTCCCCTTCTTTTGGGCTTTCTTTCCCCTTTCTTTGGGCTTTCTTTCCCCTTTCTTTGGGCTGTCATTCCCCTTTCTTTGGGCTTTCTTTCCCCTTTCTTTGGGCCTTCCTTGGGCTTTCCTTGGGCTTTCTTTGGGCTTTCTTTCCCCTTTCTTTCCAATTTCTTTGGGCTTTCTTTGGGCTTTCTTTCCCCTTTATTTCCCCTTTCTTTGGGCTTTCTTTCCCCTTTCTTTCCCCTTTCTTTGGGCTTTCTTTGGGCTTTCTTTGGGCTTTCTTTGGGCTGTCATTCCCCTTTCTTTGGGCTTTCTTTCCCCTTTCCTTGGGCTTTCTTTGGGCTTTCTTTGGGCTTTCTTTGGGCTTTATTTGGGCTTTCTTTGGGCTTTCTTTGGGCTTTCTTTGGGCTTTCTTTCCCCTTTCTTTGGGCTTTCTTTCCCCTTTCTTTGGGCATTCTTTGGGCTTTCTTTCCCCTTTCTTTCCACTTTCTTTGGGCTTTCTTTGGGCTTTCTTGGGCTTTCTTTCCCCTTTCTTTGGGCTTTCTTTCCCCTTTCTTTGGGCTTTCTTTCCCCTTTCTTTGGGCTGTCATTCCCCTTTCTTTGGGCTTTCTTTCCCCTTTCTTTGGGCTTTCCTTGGGCTTTCTTTGTGCTTTCTTTGGGCTTTCTTTCCCCTTTCTTTCCACTTTCTTTGGGCTTTCTTTGGGCTTTCTTTGGGCTTTCTTTCCCCTTTCTTTCCCCTTTCTTTGGGCTTTCTTTCCCCTTTCTTTCCCCTTTCTTTGGGCTTTCTTTGGGCTTTCTTTGGGCTTTCTTTGCGCTTTCTTTGGGCTGTCATTCCCCTTTCTTTGGGCTTTCTTTCCCCTTTCTGTGGGCTTTCTTTGGGCTTTCTTTCCCCTTTCTTTGGGCTTTCATTGGGTTTTCTTTCCCCTTTCTTTCCACTTTCTTTGGGCTTTCTTTGGGCTTTCTTTGGGCTTTCTTTCCCCTTTCTTTGGGCTTTCTTTCCCCTTTCTTTGGGCTTTCTTTCCCCTTTCTTTGGGCTTTCTTTCCCCTTTCTTTGGGCTTTCTTTCCCCTTTCTTTGGGCTTTCTGTCCCCTTTCTTTCCCCTTTCCTTGGGCTCTCTTTTTTGCTTTCTTTCCCCTTTCTTTGGGCTTTCTTTCCCCTTTCTTTCCACCTTTATTTGGGCTTTCTTTGGGCTTTCTTTCCCCTTTCTTTGGGCTTTCTTTCCCATTTCTGTGAGCTTTCTTTGGGCTTTGTTTGGGATTTCTTTGGGCTTTCTTTCCCCTTTCTTTGGGCTTTCTTTCCCCTTTCTTTGGGCTTTCCTTGGGCTTTCTTTGTGCTTTCTTTGGGCTTTCTTTCCTCTTTCTTTGGGCTTTCTTTGTGCTTTCTTTGGGCTTTCTTGGGCTTTCTTTCCCCTTTCTTTGGGCTTTCTTTCCCCTTCTTTTGGGCTTTCTTTCCCCTTTCTTTGGGCTTTCTTTCCCCTTTCTTTGGGCTGTCATTCCCCTTTCTTTGGGCTTTCTTTCCCCTTTCTTTGGGCCTTCCTTGGGCTTTCCTTGGGCTTTCTTTGGGCTTTCTTTCCCCTTTCTTTCCACTTTCTTTGGGCTTTCTTTGGGCTTTCTTTGGGCTTTCTTTCCCCTTTCTTTCCCCTTTCTTTGGGCTTTCTTTCCCCTTTCTTTCCCCTTTCTTTGGGCTTTCTTTGGGCTTTCTTTGGGCTTTCTTTGGGCTGTCATTCCCCTTTCTTTGGGCTTTCTTTCCCCTTTCCTTGGGCTTTCTTTGGGCTTTCTTTGGGCTTTCTTTGGGCTTTCTTTGGGCTTTCTTTCCCCTTTCTTTGGACTTTCTTTCCCCTTTCTTTGGGCTTTCTTTGGGCTTTCTTTCCCCTTTCTTTCCACTTTCTTTGGGCTTTCTTTGGGCTTTCTTGGGCTTTCTTTCCCCTTTCTTTGGGCTTTCTTTCCCCTTTCTTTGGGCTTTCTTTCCCCTTTCTTTGGGCTTTCTTTCCCCTTTCTTTGGGCTGTCATTCCCCTTTCTTTGGGCTTTCTTTCCCCTTTCTTTGGGCTTTCCTTGGGCTTTCTTTGTGCTTTCTTTGGGCTTTCTTTCCCCTTTCTTTCCACTTTCTTTGGGCTTTCTTTGGGCTTTCTTTGGGCTTTCTTTCCCCTTTCTTTCCCCTTTCTTTGGGCTTTCTTTCCCCTTTCTTTCCCCTTTCTTTGGGCTTTCTTTGGGCTTTCTTTGGGCTTTCTTTGCGCTTTCTTTGGGCTGTCATTCCCCTTTCTTTGGGCTTTCTTTCCCCTTTCTCTGGGCTTTCTTTGGGCTTTCTTTGGGCTTTCTTTGGGCTTTATTTGGGCTTTCTTTGGGCTTTCTTTGGGCTTTCTTTGGGCTTTCTTTCCCCTTTCTTTGGGCTTTCTTTCCCCTTTCTGTGGGCTTTCTTTGGGCTTTCTTTGGGCTTTCTTTGGGCTTTCTTTGGGCTTTCTTTCCCGTTTCTTTGGGGTTTCTTTCCCCTTTCTTTGGGCTTTCCTTGGGCTTTCTTTGGGCTTTCTTTGGGTTTTCTTTCCCCTTTCTTTCCACTTTCTTTGGGCTTTCTTTGGGCTTTCTTTGGGCTTTCTTTCCCCTTTCTTTGGGCTTTCTTTCCCCTTTCTTTGGGCTGTCATTCCCCTTTCTTTGGGCTTTCTTTCCCCTTTCTTTGGGCTTTCTTTCCCTTTTCTTTGGGCTTTCTTTGGGCTTTCTTTGGGCTTTCTTTGGGCTTTCTCTGGGCTTTCTTTCCCCTTTCTTTGGGCTTTCTTTCCCCTTTCTTTGGGCTTTCTTTCCCCTTTCTTTGGGCTTTCTTTCCCCTTTCTTTGGGATTTCTTTGAGCTTTCTTTCCCCTTTCTTTGGGCTTTCTTTCCCCTTTCTTTGGGCTTTCCTTGGGCTTTCTTTGGGCTTTCTTTCCCCTTTCTTTCCACTTTCTTTGGGCTTTCTTTGGGCTTTCTTTGGGCTTTCTTTGGGCTTTCTTTCCCCTTTCTTTGGGCTTTCTTTCCCCTTTCTTTGGGCTTTCTTTCCCCTTTCTTTGGGCTTTCTTTCCCCTTTCTTTGGGTTTTCTTTCCCCTTTCTTTGGGCTGTCATTCCCCTTTCTTTGGGCTTTCTTTCCCATTTCTTTGGGCTTTCCTTGAGCTTTCTTTGGGCTTTCTTTGGGATTCTTTCCCCTTTCTTTCCACATTCTTTGGGCTTTCTTTGGGATTTCTTTGGGCTTTCTTTCCCCTTTCTTTGGGCTTTCTTTCCCCTTTCTTTGGGCTGTCATTCCCCTTTCTTTGGGCTTTCATTCCCCTTTCTTTGGGCTTTCTTTCCCTTTTCTTTGGGCTTTCTTTGGGCTTTCTTTGGGATTTCTCTGGGCTTTCTTTCCCCTTTCTTTGGGCTTTCTTTCCCCTTTCTTTGGGCTTTCTTTCCCCTTTCTTTGGGCTTTCTTTCCCCTTTCTTTGGGCTTTCTTTGGGCTGTCTTTCCCCTTTCTTTGGGCTTTCTTTCCCCTTTCTTTGGGCTTTCTTTCCCCTTTCTTTGGGCTTTCTTTCCCCTTTCTTTGGGCTTTCTTTGGGCTTTCTTTCCCCTTTCTTTCCCCTTTCTTTGGGCTTTCTCTGGGCTTTCTTTCCCCTTTCTTTGGGCTGTCATTCCCCTTTCTTTGGGCTTTATTTCCCCTTTCTTTGGGCTTTCTTTCCCCTTTCCTTGGGCGTTCTTTCCCCTTTCTTTGGGCTTTCTTTCCCCTTTCTTTGGGGTTTCTTTGGGCTTTCTTTCCCCTTTCTTTGGGGTTTCTTTGGGCTTTCTTTCCCCTTTCTTTGGGCTTTCTTTGGGCTTTCTTTCCCCTTTCTTTCCCCTTTCTTTTGGCTTTCTTTCCCCTTTCTTTCCCCTTTCTTTGGACTTTCTTTCCCCTTTCTTTGGGCTTTCTTTCCCCTTTCTTTGGGCTTTCTGTCCCCTTTCTTTCCCCTTTCCTTGGGCTCTCTTTTTTGCTTTCTTTCCCCTTTCTTTGGGCTTTCTTTCCCCTTTCTTTCCCCTTTATTTGGGCTTTCTTTGGGCTTTCTTTGGGCTTTCTTTCCCCTTTCTTTGGGCTTTCTTTCCCATTTCTGTGAGCTTTCTTTGGGCTTTCTTTGGGATTTCTTTGGGCTTTCTTTCCCCTTTCTTTGGGCTTTCTTTCCCCTTTCTTTGGGCTTTCCTTGGGCTTTCTTTGTGCTTTATTTGGGCTTTCTTTCCCCTTTCTTTGGGCTTTCTTTGTGCTTTCTTTGGGCTTTCTTGGGCTTTCTTTCCCCTTTCTTTGGGCTTTCTTTCCCCTTCTTTTGGGCTTTCTTTCCCCTTTCTTTGGGCTTTCTTTCCCCTTTCTTTGGGCTGTCATTCCCCTTTCTTTGGGCTTTCTTTCCCCTTTCTTTGGGCCTTCCTTGGGCTTTCCTTGGGCTTTCTTTGGGCTTTCTTTCCCCTTTCTTTCCAATTTCTTTGGGCTTTCTTTGGGCTTTCTTTGGGCTTTCTTTCCCCTTTATTTCCCCTTTCTTTGGGCTTTCTTTCCCCTTTCTTTCCCCTTTCTTTGGGCTTTCTTTGGGCTTTCTTTGGGCTTTCTTTGGGCTGTCATTCCCCTTTCTTTGGGCTTTCTTTCCCCTTTCCTTGGGCTTTCTTTGGGCTTTCTTTGGGCTTTCTTTGGGCTTTATTTGGGCTTTCTTTGGGCTTTCTTTGGGCTTTCTTTGGGCTTTCTTTCCCCTTTCTTTGGGCTTTCTTTCCCCTTTCTTTGGGCATTCTTTGGGCTTTCTTTCCCCTTTCTTTCCACTTTCTTTGGGCTTTCTTTGGGCTTTCTTGGGCTTTCTTTCCCCTTTCTTTGGGCTTTCTTTCCCCTTTCTTTGGGCTTTCTTTCCCCTTTCTTTGGGCTGTCATTCCCCTTTCTTTGGGCTTTCTTTCCCCTTTCTTTGGGCTTTCCTTGGGCTTTCTTTGTGCTTTCTTTGGGCTTTCTTTCCCCTTTCTTTCCACTTTCTTTGGGCTTTCTTTGGGCTTTCTTTGGGCTTTCTTTCCCCTTTCTTTCCCCTTTCTTTGGGCTTTCTTTCCCCTTTCTTTCCCCTTTCTTTGGGCTTTCTTTGGGCTTTCTTTGGGCTTTCTTTGCGCTTTCTTTGGGCTGTCATTCCCCTTTCTTTGGGCTTTCTTTCCCCTTTCCCTGGGCTTTATTTGGGCTTTCTTTGGGCTTTCTTTGGGCTTTCTTTGGGCTTTCTTTGGGCTTTCTTTCCCCTTTCTTTGGGCTTTCTTTCCCCTTTCTGTGGGCTTTCTTTGGGCTTTCTTTCCCCTTTCTTTGGGCTTTCATTGGGTTTTCTTTACCCTTTCTTTCCACTTTCTTTGGGCTTTCTTTGGGCTTTCTTTGGGCTTTCTTTCCCCTTTCTTTGGGCTTTCTTTCCCCTTTCTTTGGGCTTTCTTTCCCCTTTCTTTGGGCTGTCATTCCCCTTTCTTTGGGCTTTCTTTCCCCTTTCTTTGGGCTTTCTTTCCCTTTTCTTTGGGCTTTCTTTGGGCTTTCTTTGGGCTTTCTTTGGGCTTTCTCTGGGCTTTCTTTCCCCTTTCTTTGGGCTTTCTTTCCCCTTTCTTTGGGCTTTCTTTCCCCTTTCTTTGGGCTTTCTTTCCCCTTTCTTTGGGATTTCTTTGAGCTTTCTTTCCCCTTTCTTTGGGCTTTCTTTCCCCTTTCTTTGGGCTTTCCTTGGGCTTTATTTGGGCTTTCTTTCCCCTTTCTTTCCACTTTCTTTGGGCTTTCTTTGGGCTTTCTTTGGGCTTTCTTTGGGCTTTCTTTCCCCTTTCTTTGGGCTTTCTTTCCCCTTTCTTTGGGCTTTCTTTCCCCTTTCTTTGGGCTTTCTTTCCCCTTTCTTTGGGCTGTCATTCCCCTTTCTTTGGGCTTTCTTTCCCCTTTCTTTGGGCTTTCTTTCCCTTTTCTTTGGGCTTTCTTTGGGCTTTCTTTGGGCTTTCTTTGGGCTTTCTCTGGGCTTTCTTTCCCCTTTCTTTGGGCTTTCTTTCCCCTTTCTTTGGGCTTTCTTTCCCCTTTCTTTGGGCTTTCTTTCCCCTTTCTTTGGGATTTCTTTGAGCTTTCTTTCCCCTTTCTTTGGGCTTTCTTTCCCCTTTCTTTGGGCTTTCCTTGGGCTTTATTTGGGCTTTCTTTCCCCTTTCTTTCCACTTTCTTTGGGCTTTCTTTGGGCTTTCTTTGGGCTTTCTTTGGGCTTTCTTTCCCCTTTCTTTGGGCTTTCTTTCCCCTTTCTTTGGGCTTTCTTTCCCCTTTCTTTGGGCTTTCCTTGAGCTTTCATTGGGCTTTCTTTGGGATTCTTTCCCCTTTCTTTCCACATTCTTTGGGCTTTCTTTGGGATTTCTTTGGGCTTTCTTTCCCCTTTCTTTGGGCTTTCTTTCCCCTTTCTTTGGGCTGTCATTCCCCTTTCTTTGGGCTTTCATTCCCCTTTCTTTGGGCTTTCTTTCCCTTTTCTTTGGGCTTTCTTTGGGCTTTCTTTGGGATTTCTCTGGGCTTTCTTTCCCCTTTCTTTGGGCTTGCTTTCCCCTTTCTTTGGGCTTTCTTTCCCCTTTCTTTGGGCTTTCTTTGAGCTTTCTTTCCCCTTTCTTTGGGCTTTCTTTCTCCTTTCTTTGGGCTTTCTTTGGGCTGTCTTTCCCCTTTCTTTGGGCTTTCTTTCCCCTTTCTTTCGGCTTTCTTTCCCCTTTCTTTGGGCTTTCTTTCCCCTTTCTTTGGGCTTTCTTTGGGCTTTCTTTCCCCTTTCTTTCCCCTTTCTTTGGGCTTTCTCTGGGCTTTCTTTCCCCTTTCTTTGGGCTTTCTTTCCCCTTTCTTTGGGCTTTATTTCCCCTTTCTTTGGGCTTTCTTTCCCCTTTCCTTGGGCGTTCTTTCCCCTTTCTTTGGGCTTTCTTTCCCCTTTCTTTGGGGTTTCTTTGGGCTTTCTTTCCCCTTTCTTTGGGGTTTCTTTGGGCTTTCTTTCCCCTTTCTTTGGGCTTTCTTTGGGCTTTCTTTCCCCTTTCTTTCCCCTTTCTTTGGGCTTTCTTTCCCCTTTCTTTGGGCTTTCTTTCCCCTTTCTTTGGGCTTTCTGTCCCCTTTCTTTCCCCTTTCCTTGGGCTCTCTTTTTTGCTTTCTTTCCCCTTTCTTTGGGCTTTCTTTCCCCTTTCTTTCCCCTTTATTTGGGCTTTCTTTGGGCTTTCTTTGGGCTTTCTTGGGCTTTCTTTCCCCTTTCTTTCGGCTTTCTTTCCCCTTCTTTTGGGCTTTCTTCCCCCTTTCTTTGGGCTTTCTTTCCCCTTTCTTTGGGCTGTCATTCCCCTTTCTTTGGGCTTTCTTTCCCCTTTCTTTGGGCCTTTCTTGGGCTTTCCTTGGGCTTTCTTTGGGCTTTCTTTCCCCTTTCTTTCCACTTTCTTTGGGCTTTCTTTGGGCTTTCTTTGGGCTTTCTTTCCCCTTTCTTTCCCCTTTCTTTGGGCTTTCTTTCCCCTTTCTTTCCCCTTTCTTTGGGCTTTCTTTGGGCTTTCTTTGGGCTTTCTTTGGGCTGTCATTCCCCTTTCTTTGGGCTTTCTTTCCCCTTTCTTTGGGCTTTCTTTGGGCTTTCTTTGGGCTTTCTTTGGGCTTTATTTGGGCTTTCTTTGGGCTTTCTTTGGGCTTTCTTTGGGCTTTCTTTCCCCTTTCTTTGGGCTTTCTTTCCCCTTTCTTTGGGCTTTCTTTGGGCTTTCTTTCCCCTTTCTTTCAACTTTCTTTGGGCTTTCTTTGGGCTTTCTTGGGCTTTCTTTCCCCTTTCTTTGGGCTTTCTTTCCCCTTTCTTTGGGCTTTCTTTCCCCTTTCTTTGGGCTTTCTTTCCCCTTTCTTTGGGCTGTCATTCCCCTTTCTTTGGGCTTTCTTTCCCCTTTCTTTGGGCTTTCCTTGGGCTTTCTTTGTGCTTTCTTTGGGCTTTCTTTCCCCTTTCTTTCCACTTTCTTTGGGCTTTCTTTGGGCTTTCTTTCCCCTTTCTTTCCCCTTTCTTTGGGCTTTCTTTCCCCTTTCTTTCCCCTTTCTTTGGGCTTTCTTTGGGCTTTCTTTGGGCTTTCTTTGCGCTTTCTTTGGGCTGTCATTCCCCTTTCTTTGGGCTTTCTTTCCCCTTTCTCTGGGCTTTCTTTGGGCTTTCTTTGGGCTTTCTTTGGTCTTTATTTGGGCTTTCTTTGGGCTTTCTTTGGGCTTTCTTTGGGCTTTCTTTCCCCTTTCTTTGGGCTTTCTTTCCCCTTTCTGTGGGCTTTCTTTGGGCTTTCTTTGGGCTTTCTTTGGGCTTTCTTTGGGCTTTCTTTCCCGTTTCTTTGGGGTTTCTTTCCCCTTTCTTTGGGCTTTCCTTGGGCTTTCTTTGGGCTTTCTTTGGGTTTTCTTTCCCCTTTCTTTCCACTTTCTTTGGGCTTTCTTTGGGCTTTCTTTGGGCTTTCTTTCCCCTTTCTTTGGGCTTTCTTTCCCCTTTCTTTGGGCTTTCTTTCCCCTTTCTTTGGGCTGTCATTCCCCTTTCTTTGGGCTTTCTTTCCCCTTTCTTTGGGCTTTCTTTCCCTTTTCTTTGGGCTTTCTTTGGCCTTTTTTGGGCTTTCTTTGGGCTTTCTTTGGGCTTTCTTTGGGCTTTCTTTGGGCTTTCTTTCCCCTTTCTTTGGGCTTTCTTTCCCCTTTCTTTGGGCTTTCTTTCCCCTTTCTTTGGGATTTCTTTGAGCTTTCTTTCCCCTTTCTTTGGGCTTTCTTTCCCCTTTCTTTGCGCTTTCTTTGGGCTGTCTTTCCCCTTTCTTTGGGCTTTCTTTCCCCTTTCTTTGGGCTTTCTTTCCCCTTTCTGTGGGCTTTCTTTGCGCTTTCTTTCCCCTTTCTTTGGGCTTTCTTTGGGCTTTCTTCCCCCTTTCTTTGGACTTTCTTTCCCCTTTCTTTGGGCTTTATTTCCCCTTTCTTTGGGCTTTCTTTGTGCTTTCTTTCCCCTTTCTTTGGGGTTTCTTTGGGCTTTCTTTCCCCTTTTTTTGGGGTTTCTTTGGGCTTTCTTTCCCCTTTCTTTGGGCTTTCTTTGGGCTTTCTTTCCCCTTTCTTTCCCCTTTCTTTTGGCTTTCTTTCCCCTTTCTTTCCCCTTTCTTTGGACTTTCTTTCCCCTTTCTTTGGGCTTTCTTTACCCTTTCTTTGGGCTTTCTTTGGGCTTTCTTTCCCCTTTCTTTGTGCTTTCTTTCCCCCTTCTTTCCCGTTTCTTTGGGCTTTCTTTGGGCTTTCTTTCCCCTTTCTTTGGGCTTTCTTTGGGCTTTCTCTCCACTTTCTTTGGGCTTTCTTTCCCCTTTCTTTCCCCTTTCTTTGGGCTTTCTTTGGGCTTTCTTTGGGCTTTCTTTGGGCTTTCTTTGGGCTTTCTTTCCCCTTTCTTTGGGCTTTCTTTCCCCTTTCTGTGGGCTTTCTTTCGACTTTCTTTGGGCTTTCTTTGGGCTTTCTTTCCCCTTTCTTTGGGCTTTCTTTCCCCTTTCTTTTGGCTTTCCTTGGGCTTTCTTTGGGCTTTCTTTGTGCTTTCTTTCCCCTTTCTTTCCATTTTCTTTGGGCTTTCTTTGGGCTTTCTTTGGGCTTTCTTTCCCCTTTCTTTGGGCTTTCTTTCCCCTTTCTTTGGGCTTTCTTTGGGCTTTCTTTCCCATTTCTTTGGGCTTTCTTTCCCCTTTCTTTGGGCTGTCATTCCCCTTTGTTTGGGCTTTCTTTCCCCTTTCTTTGGGCTTTCCTTGGGCTTTCTTTGGGCTTTCTTTCCCCTTTCTTTCCCCTTTCTTTGGGCTGTCAATCCCCTTTCTTTGGGCTTTCTTTCCCCTTTCTTTGGGCTTTCCTTGGGCTTTCTTTGGGCTTCCTTTGGGCTTTCTTTCCCCTTTCTTTCCACTTTCTTTGGGCTTTCTTTGGGCTTTCTTTGGGCTTTCTTTCCCCTTTCTTTGGGCTTTCTTTCCCCTTTCTTTCCCCTTTCTTTGGGCTTTCTTTGGGCTTTCTTTGGGATTTCTTTGGGCTGTCATTCCCCTTTCTTTGGGCTTTCTTTCCCCTTTCTTTGGGCTTTCTTTGGGCTTTCTTTGGGCTTTCTTTGGGCTTTCCTTGGGCTTTATTTGGGCTTTCTTTCCCCTTTCTTTCCACTTTCTTTGGGCTTTTTTTCCCCTTTCTTTGGGCTTTCTTTGGGCTTTCTTTCCCCTTTCTTTCCACTTTCTTTGGGCTTTCTTTGGGCTTTCTTGGGCTTTCTTTCCCCTTTCTTTGGGCTTTCTTTCCCCTTTCTTTGGGCTTTCTTTCCCCTTTCTTTGGGCTTTCTTTCCCCTTTCTTTGGGCTGTCATTCCCCTTTCTTTGGTCTTTCTTTCCCCTTTCTTTGGGCTTTCTTTCCCCTTTCTTTGGGGTTTCTTTCCCCTTTCTTTGGGCTTTCCTTGGGCTTTCCTTGGGCTTTCTTTGGGTTTTCTTTCCCCTTTCTTTCCACTTTCTTTGGGCTTTCTTTGGGCTTTCTTTGGGCTTTCTTTCCCCTTTCTTTGGGCTTTCTTTCCCCTTTCTTTGGGCTTTCTTTCCCCTTTCTTTGGGCTGTCATTCCCCTTTCTTTGGGCTTTCTTTACCCTTTCTTTGGGCTTTCTTTCCCTTTTCTTTGGGCTTTCTTTCCCCTTTCTTTGGGCTTTCTTTGGGCTTTCTCTGGGCTTTCTTTCCCCTTTCTTTGGGCTTTCTTTCCCCTTTCTTTGGGCTTTCTTTCCCCTTTCTTTGGGCTTTCTTTCCCCTTTCTTTGGGCTTTCTTTGAGCTTTCTTTCCCCTTTCTTTGGGCTTTCTTTCCCCTTTCTTTGGGCTTTCTTAGGGCTGTCTTTCCCCTTTCTTTGGGCTTTCTTTCCCCTTTCTTTGTCTTTCCCCTTTCTGTGGGCTTTCTTTGCGCTTTATTTCCCCTTTCTTTGGGCTTTCTTTGGGCTTTCCTCCCCCTTTCTTTGGGCTTTCTTTCCCCTTTCATTGGGCTTTATTTCCCCTTTCTTTGGGCTTTCTTTGGGCTTTCTTTCCCCTTTCTTTGGGGTTTCTTTGGGCTTTCTTTCCCCTTTCTTTGGGCTTTCTTTGGGCTTTCTTTCCCCTTTCTTTCCCCCTTCTTTTGGCTTTCTTTCCCCTTTCTGTGGGCTTTCTTTCGACTTTCTTTGGGCTTTCTTTGGGCTTTCTTTCCCCTTTCTTTGGGCTTTCTTTCCCCTTTCTTTTGGCTTTCCTTGGGCTTTCTTTGGGCTTTCTTTGTGCTTTCTTTCCCCTTTCTTTCCATTTTCTTTGGGCTTTCTTTGGGCTTTCTTTGGGCTTTCTTTCCCCTTTCTTTGGCTTTCTTTCCCCTTTCTTTGGGCTTTCTTCCCCTTTCTTTGGGCTTTCTTTCCCATTTCTTTGGGCTTTCTTTCCCCTTTCTTTGGGCTGTCATTCCCCTTTGTTTGGGCTTTCTTTCCCCTTTCTTTGGGCTTTCCTTGGGCTTTCTTTGGGCTTTCTTTCCCCTTTCTTTCCCCCTTTCTTTGGGCTGTCATTCCCCTTTCTTTGGGTTTTCTTTCCCCTTTCTTTGGGCTTTCCTTGGGCTTTCTTTGGGCTTCCTTTGGGCTTTCTTTCCCCTTTCTTTCCACTTTCTTTGGGCTTTCTTTGGGCTTTCTTTGGGCTTTCTTTGGGATTTCATTGGGCTTTATTGGGGCTTTCTTTCCCTTTCTTTCCACTTTCTTTGGGCTTTCTTTCCCCTTTCTTTGGGCTTTCTTTGGGCTTTCTTTCCCCTTTCTTTCCACTTTCTTTGGGCTTTCTTTGGGCTTTCTTGGGCTTTCCTTCCCCTTTCTTTGGGCTTTCTTTCCCCTTTCTTTGGGCTTTCTTTCCCCTTTCTTTGGGCTTTCTTTTTTTCCTTTTTTTCCCCTTTCTTTGGGCTGTCATTCCCCTTTCTTTGGGCTTTCTTTCCCCTTTCTTTGGGCTTTCCTTGGGCTTTCTTTGGGCTTTCTTTCCCCTTTCTTTCCACTTTCTTTGGGCTTTCTTTGGGCTTTCTTTGGGCTTTCTTTCCCCTTTCTTTGGGCTTTCTTTCCCCTTTCTGTGAGCTTTCTTTGGCTTTCTTTGGGATTTCTTTGGGCTTTCTTTCCCCTTTCTTTGGGCTTTGTTTCCCCTTTCTTTGGGCTTTCCTTGGGCTTTCTTTGTGCTTTCTTTGGGCTTTCTTTCCCCTTTCTTTGGGCTTTCTTTGGGCTTTCTTTGGGCTTTCTTGGGCTTTCTTTCCCCTTTCTTTCGGCTTTCTTTCCCCTTCTTTTGGGCTTTCTTTCCCCTTTCTTTGGGCTTTCTTTCCCCTTTCTTTGGGCTGTCATTCCCCTTTCTTTGGGCTTTCTTTCCCCTTTCTTTGGGCCTTTCTTGGGCTTTCCTTGGGCTTTCTTTGGGCTTTCTTTCCCCTTTCTTTCCACTTTCTTTGGGCTTTCTTTGGGCTTTCTTTGGGCTTTCTTTCCCCTTTCTTTCCCCTTTCTTTGGGCTTTCTTTGGGCTTTCTTTGGGCTTTCTTTGGGCTGTCATTCCCCTTTCTTTGGGCTTTCTTTCCCCTTTCTTTGGGCTTTCTTTGGGCTTTCTTTGGGCTTTCTTTGGGCTTTATTTGGGCTTTCTTTGGGCTTTCTTTGGGCTTTCTTTGGGCTTTCTTTCCCCTTTCTTTGGGCTTTCTTTCCCCTTTCTTTGGGCTTTCTTTGGGCTTTCTTTCCCCTTTCTTTCAACTTTCTTTGGGCTTTCTTTGGGCTTTCTTGGGCTTTCTTTCCCCTTTCTTTGGGCTTTCTTTCCCATTTCTTTGGGCTTTCTTTCCCCTTTCTTTGGGCTTTCTTTCCCCTTTCTTTGGGCTGTCATTCCCCTTTCTTTGGGCTTTCTTTCCCCTTTCTTTGGGCTTTCCTTGGGCTTTCTTTGTGCTTTCTTTGGGCTTTCTTTCCCCTTTCTTTCCACTTTCTTTGGGCTTTCTTTGGGCTTTCTTTCCCTTTCTTTCCCCTTTCTTTGGGCTTTCTTTCCCCTTTCTTTCCCCTTTCTTTGGGCTTTCTTTGGGCTTTCTTTGGGCTTTCTTTGCGCTTTCTTTGGGCTGTCATTCCCCTTTCTTTGGGCTTTCTTTGGGCTTTCTTTGGGCTTTCTTTCCCCTTTCTCTGGGCTTTCTTTGGGCTTTCTTTGGGCTTTCTTTGGGCTTTATTTGGGCTTTCTTTGGGCTTTCTTTGGGCTTTCTTTGGCTTTCTTTCCCCTTTCTTTGGGCTTTCTTTCCCCTTTCTGTGGGCTTTCTTTGGGCTTTCTTTGGGCTTTCTTTGGGCTTTCTTTGGGCTTTCATTCCCGTTTCTTTGGGGTTTCTTTCCCCTTTCTTTGGGCTTTCCTTGGGCTTTCTTTGGGCTTTCTTTGGGTTTTCTTTCCCCTTTCTTTCCACTTTCTTTGGGCTTTCTTTGGGCTTTCTTTGGACTTTCTTTCCCCTTTCTTTGGGCTTTCTTTCCCCTTTCTTTGGGCTTTCTTTCCCCTTTCTTTGGGCTGTCATTCCCCTTTCTTTGGGCTTTCTTTCCCCTTTCTTTGGCTTTCTTTCCCTTTTCTTTGGGCTTTCTTTGGGCTTTCTTTGGGCTTTCTTTGGGCTTTCTTTGGGCTTTCTTTGGGCTTTCTTTCCCCTTTCTTTGGCTTTCTTTCCCCTTTCTTTGGGCTTTCTTTCCCCTTTCTTTGGGATTTCTTTGAGCTTTCTTTCTCCTTTCTTTGGGCTTTCTTTCCCCTTTCTTTGCGCTTTCTTTGGGCTGTCTTTCCCCTTTCTTTGGGCTTTCTTTCCCCTTTCTTTGGGCTTTCTTTCCCCTTTCTGTGGGCTTTCTTTGCGCTTTCTTTCCCCTTTCTTTGGGCTTTCTTTGGGCTTTCTTCCCCCTTTCTTTGGACTTTCTTTCCCCTTTCTTTGGGCTTTATTTCCCCTTTCTTTGGGCTTTCTTTGGGCTTTCTTTCCCCTTTCTTTGGGGTTTCTTTGGGCTTTCTTTCCCCTTTTTTTTGGGGTTTCTTTGGGCTTTCTTTCCCCTTTCTTTGGGCTTTCTTTGGGCTTTCTTTCCCCTTTCTTTTGGCTTTCTTTCCCCTTTCTTTCCCCTTTCTTTGGACTTTCTTTCCCCTTTCTTTGGGCTTTCTTTACCCTTTCTTTGGCTTTCTTTGGGCTTTCTTTCCCCTTTCTTTGTGCTTTCTTTCCCCCTTCTTTCCCGTTTCTTTGGGCTTTCTTTGGGCTTTCTTTCCCCTTTCTTTGGGCTTTCTTTGGGCTTTCTCTCCACTTTCTTTGGGCTTTCTTTCCCCTTTCTTTCCCCTTTCTTTGGGCTTTCTTTGGGCTTTCTTTGGACTTTCTTTGGGCTTTCTTTGGGCTTTCTTTCCCCTTTCTTTGGGCTTTCTTTCCCCTTTCTGTGGGCTTTCTTTCGACTTTCTTTGGGCTTTCTTTGGGCTTTCTTTCCCCTTTCTTTGGGCTTTCTTTCCCCTTTCTTTTGGCTTTCCTTGGGCTTTCTTTGGGCTTTCTTTGTGCTTTCTTTCCCCTTTCTTTCCATTTTCTTTGGGCTTTCTTTGGGCTTTCTTTGGGCTTTCTTTCCCCTTTCTTTGGGCTTTCTTTCCCCTTTCTTTGGGCTTTCTTTGGGCTTTCTTTGGGCTTTCTTTCCCATTTCTTTGGGCTTTCTTTCCCCTTTCTTTGGGCTGTCATTCCCCTTTGTTTGGGCTTTCTTTCCCCTTTCTTTGGGCTTTCCTTGGGCTTTCTTTGGGCTTTCTTTCCCCTTTCTTTCCCCTTTCTTTGGGCTGTCATTCCCCTTTCTTTGGGCTTTCTTTCCCCTTTCTTTGGGCTTTCCTTGGGCTTTCTTTGGGCTTCCTTTGGGCTTTCTTTCCCCTTTCTTTCCACTTTCTTTGGGCTTTCTTTGGGCTTTCTTTCCCCTTTCTTTCCCCTTTCTTTGGGCTTTCTTTCCCCTTTCTTTCCCCTTTCTTTGGGCTTTCTTTGGGCTTTCTTTGGGCTTTCTTTGGGCTGTCATTCCCCTTTCTTTGGGCTTTCTTTCCCCTTTCTTTGGGCTTTCTTTGGGCTTTCTTTGGGCTTTCTTTGGGCTTTCCTTGGGCTTTATTTGGGCTTTGTTTCCCCTTTCTTTCCACTTTCTTTGGGCTTTTTTTCCCCTTTCTTTGGCTTTCTTTCCCCTTTCTTTGGGCTTTCTTTCCCCTTTCTTTGGGCTGTCATTCCCCTTTCTTTGGTCTTTCTTTCCCCTTTCTTTGGGCTTTCTTTCCCCTTTCTTTGGGGTTTCTTTCCCCTTTCTTTGGGCTTTCCTTGGGCTTTCCTTGGGCTTTCTGTGGGTTTTCTTTCCCCTTTCTTTCCACTTTCTTTGGGCTTTCTTTGGGCTTTCTTTGGGCTTTCTTTCCCCTTTCTTTGGGCTTTCTTTCCCCTTTCTTTGGGCTTTCTTTCCCCTTTCTTTGGGCTGTCATTCCCCTTTCTTTGGGCTTTCTTTCCCCTTTCTTTGGGCTTTCTTTCCCTTTTCTTTGGGCTTTCTTTGGGCTTTCTTTGGGCTTTCTCTGGGCTTTCTTTCCCCTTTCTTTGGGCTTTCTTTCCCCTTTCTTTGGGCTTTCTTTCCCCTTTCTTTGGGCTTTCTTTCCCCTTTCTTTGGGCTTTCTTTGAGCTTTCTTTCCCCTTTCTTTGGGCTTTCTTTCCCCTTTCTTTGGGCTTTCTTAGGGCTGTCTTTCCCCTTTCTTTGGGCTTTCTTTCCCCTTTCTTTGGGCTTTCTTTCCCCTTTCTGTGGGCTTTCTTTGCGCTTTATTTCCCCTTTCTTTGGGCTTTCTTTGGGCTTTCCTCCCCCTTTCTTTGGGCTTTCTTTCCCCTTTCATTGGGCTTTATTTCCCCTTTCTTTGGGCTTTCTTTGGGCTTTCTTTCCCCTTTCTTTGGGGTTTCTTTGGGCTTTCTTTCCCCTTTCTTTGGGCTTTCTTTGGGCTTTCTTTCCCCTTTCTTTCCCCTTTCTTTTGGCTTTCTTTCCCCTTTCTGTGGGCTTTCTTTCGACTTTCTTTGGGCTTTCTTTGGGCTTTCTTTCCCCTTTCTTTGGGCTTTCTTTCCCCTTTCTTTTGGCTTTCCTTGGGCTTTCTTTGGGCTTTCTTTGTGCTTTCTTTCCCCTTTCTTTCCATTTTCTTTGGGCTTTCTTTGGGCTTTCTTTGGGCTTTCTTTCCCCTTTCTTTGGGCTTTCTTTCCCCTTTCTTTGGGCTTTCTTTCCCATTCTTTGGGCTTTCTTTCCCATTTCTTTGGGCTTTCTTTCCCCTTTCTTTGGGCTGTCATTCCCCTTTGTTTGGGCTTTCTTTCCCCTTTCTTTGGGCTTTCCTTGGGCTTTCTTTGGGCTTTCTTTCCCCTTTCTTTCCCCTTTCTTTGGGCTGTCATTTCCCCTTTCTTTGGGTTTTCTTTCCCCTTTCTTTGGGCTTTCCTTGGGCTTTCTTTGGGCTTCCTTTGGGCTTTCTTTCCCCTTTCTTTCCACTTTCTTTGGGCTTTCTTTGGGCTTTCTTTGGGATTTCATTGGGCTTTATTGGGGCTTTCTTTCCCCTTTCTTTCCACTTTCTTTGGGCTTTCTTTCCCCTTTCTTTGGGCTTTCTTTGGGCTTTCTTTCCCCTTTCTTTCCACTTTCTTTGGGCTTTCTTTGGGCTTTCTTGGGCTTTCCTTCCCCTTTCTTTGGGCTTTCTTTCCCCTTTCTTTGGGCTTTCTTTCCCCTTTCTTTGGGCTTTCTTTCCCCTTTCTTTGGGCTGTCATTCCCCTTTCTTTGGGCTTTCTTTCCCCTTTCTTTGGGCTTTCCTTGGGCTTTCTTTGGGCTTTCTTTGGGCTTTCTTTCCCCTTTCTTTCCACTTTCTTTGGTCTTTCTTTGGGCTTTCTTTGGGCTTTCTTTCCCCTTTCTTTCCCCTTTCTTTGGGCTTTCTTTCCCCTTTCTTTCCCCTTTCTTTGGGCTTTCTTTGGGCTTTCTTTTATGCTTTCTTTGCTCTTTCTTAGGGCTGTCATTCCCCTTTCTTTGGGCTTTCTTTGGGCTTTCTTTGGGCTTTCTTTGGGCTTTCTTTGGGCTTTCTTTGGGCTTTCTTTGGGCTTTCTTTCCCCTTTCTTTGGGCTTTCTTTCCCCTTTCTGTGGGCTTTCTTTGGGCTTTCTTTGGGCTTTCTTTCCCCTTTCTTTGGGCTTTCTTTCCCCTTTCTTTGGGCTTTCTTTCCCCTTTCTTTGGGATTTCTTTGAGCTTTCTTTCCCCTTTCTTTGGGCTTTCTTTCCCCTTTCTTTGCGCTTTCTTTGGGCTGTCTTTCCCCTTTCTTTGGGCTTTCTTTCCCCTTTCTTTGGGCTTTCTTTCCCCTTTCTGTGGGCTTTCTTTGCGCTTTCTTTCCCCTTTCTTTGGGCTTTCTTTGGGCTTTCTTCCCCCTTTCTTTGGACTTTCTTTCCCCTTTCTTTGGGCTTTATTTCCCCTTTCTTTGGGCTTTCTTTGTGCTTTCTTTCCCCTTTCTTTGGGGTTTCTTTGGGCTTTCTTTCCCCTTTTTTTGGGGTTTCTTTGGGCTTTCTTTCCCCTTTCTTTGGGCTTTCTTTGGGCTTTCTTTCCCCTTTCTTTCCCCTTTCTTTTGGCTTTCTTTCCCCTTTCTTTCCCCTTTCTTTGGACTTTCTTTCCCCTTTCTTTGGGCTTTCTTTACCCTTTCTTTGGGCTTTCTTTGGGCTTTCTTTCCCCTTTCTTTGTGCTTTCTTTCCCCCTTCTTTCCCGTTTCTTTGGGCTTTCTTTGGGCTTTCTTTCCCCTTTCTTTGGGCTTTCTTTGGGCTTTCTCTCCACTTTCTTTGGGCTTTCTTTCCCTTTTCTTTCCCCTTTCTTTGGGCTTTCTTTGGGCTTTCTTTGGGCTTTCTTTGGGCTTTCTTTGGGCTTTCTTTCCCCCTTTCTTTGGGCTTTCTTTCCCCTTTCTGTGGGCTTTCTTTCGACTTTCTTTGGGCTTTCTTTGGGCTTTCTTTCCCCTTTCTTTGGGCTTTCTTTCCCCTTTCTTTTGGCTTTCCTTGGGCTTTCTTTGGGCTTTCTTTGTGCTTTCTTTCCCCTTTCTTTCCATTTTCTTTGGGCTTTCTTTGGGCTTTCTTTGGGCTTTCTTTCCCCTTTCTTTGGGCTTTCTTCCCCTTTCTTTGGGCTTTCTTTGGGCTTTCTTTGGGCTTTCTTTCCCATTTCTTTGGGCTTTCTTTCCCCTTTCTTTGGGCTGTCATTCCCCCTTTGTTTGGGCTTTCTTCCCCTTTCTTTGGGCTTTCCTTGGGCTTTCTTTGGGCTTTCTTTCCCCTTTCTTTCCCCTTTCTTTGGGCTGTCATTCCCCTTTCTTTGGGCTTTCTTTCCCCTTTCTTTGGGCTTTCCTTGGGCTTTCTTTGGGCTTCCTTTGGTCTTTCTTTCCCCTTTCTTTCCACTTTCTTTGGGCTTTCTTTGGGCTTTCTTTCCCCTTTCTTTCCCCTTTCTTTGGGCTTTCTTTCCCCTTTCTTTCCCCTTTCTTTGGGCTTTCTTTGGGCTTTCTTTGGGCTTTCTTTGGGCTGTCATTCCCCTTTCTTTGGGCTTTCTTTCCCCTTTCTTTGGGCTTTCTTTGGGCTTTCTTTGGGCTTTCTTTGGGCTTTCCTTGGGCTTTATTTGGGCTTTCTTTCCCCTTTCTTTCCACTTTCTTTGGGCTTTTTTTCCCCTTTCTTTGGGCTTTCTTTGGGCTTTCTTTCCCCTTTCTTTCCACTTTCTTTGGGCTTTCTTTGGGCTTTCTTGGGCTTTCTTTCCCCTTTCTTTGGGCTTTCTTTCCCCTTTCTTTGGGCTTTCTTTCCCCTTTCTTTGGGCTTTCTTTCCCCTTTCTTTGGCCTGTCATTCCCCTTTCTTTGGTCTTTCTTTCCCCTTTCTTTGGGCTGTCATTCCCCTTTCTTTGGGCTTTCTTTCCCCTTTCTTTGGGCTTTCCTTGGGCTTTCCTTGGGCTTTCTTTGGGTTTTCTTTCCCCTTTCTTTCCACTTTCTTTGGGCTTTCTTTGGGCTTTCTTTGGGCTTTCTTTCCCCTTTCTTTGGCTTTCTTTCCCCTTTCTTTGGGCTTTCTTTCCCCTTTCTTTGGGCTGTCATTCCCCTTTCTTTGGGCTTTCTTTCCCCTTTCTTTGGGCTTTCTTTGAGCTTTCTTTCCCCTTTCTTTGGGCTTTCTTCCCCTTTCTTTGGGCTTTCTTAGGGCTGTCTTTCCCCTTTCTTTGGGCTTTCTTTCCCCTTTCTTTGGGCTTTCTTTCCCCTTTCTGTGGGCTTTCTTTGCGCTTTATTTCCCCTTTCTTTGGGCTTTCTTTGGGCTTTCCTCCCCCTTTCTTTGGGCTTTCTTTCCCCTTTCATTGGGCTTTATTTCCCCTTTCTTTGGGCTTTCTTTGGGCTTTCTTTCCCCTTTCTTTGGGGTTTCTTTGGGCTTTCTTTCCCCTTTCTTTGGGCTTTCTTTGGGCTTTCTTTCCCCTTTCTTTCCCCTTTCTTTTGGCTTTCTTTCCCCTTTCTGTGGGCTTTCTTTCGACTTTCTTTGGGTTTTCTTTGGGCTTTCTTTCCCCTTTCTTTGGGCTTTCTTTCCCTTTCTTTTGGCTTTCCTTGGGCTTTCTTTGGGCTTTCTTTGTGCTTTCTTTCCCCTTTCTTTCCATTTTCTTTGGGCTTTCTTTGGGCTTTCTTTGGGCTTTCTTTCCCCTTTCTTTGGGCTTTCTTTCCCCTTTCTTTGGGCTTTCTTTCCCCTTTCTTTGGGCTTTCTTTCCCATTTCTTTGGGCTTTCTTTCCCCTTTCTTTGGGGCTGTCATTCCCCTTTGTTTGGGCTTTCTTTCCCCTTTCTTTGGGCTTTCCTTGGGCTTTCTTTGGGCTTTCTTTCCCCTTTCTTTCCCCCTTTCTTTGGGCTGTCATTCCCCTTTCTTTGGGTTTTCTTTCCCCTTTCTTTGGGCTTTCCTTGGGCTTTCTTTGGGCTTCCTTTGGGCTTTCTTTCCCCTTTCTTTCCACTTTCTTTGGGCTTTCTTTGGGCTTTCTTTGGGATTTCATTGGCTTTATTGGGGCTTTCTTTCCCCTTTCTTTCCACTTTCTTTGGGCTTTCTTTCCCCTTTCTTTGGGCTTTCTTTGGGCTTTCTTTCCCCTTTCTTTCCACTTTCTTTGGGCTTTCTTTGGGCTTTCTTGGGCTTTCCTTCCCCTTTCTTTGGGCTTTCTTTCCCCTTTCTTTGGGCTTTCTTTCCCCTTTCTTTGGGCTTTCTTTCCCCTTTCTTTGGGCTGTCATTCCCCTTTCTTTGGGCTTTCTTTCCCCTTTCTTTGGGCTTTCCTTGGGCTTTCTTTGGGCTTTCTTTGGGCTTTCTTTCCCCTTTCTTTCCAATTTCTTTGGGCTTTCTTTGAGCTTTCTTTGGGCTTTCTTTCCCCTTTCTTTCCCCTTTCTTTGGGCTTTCTTTCCCCTTTCTTTCCCCTTTCTTTGGGCTTTCTTTGGGCTTTCTTTGGGCTTTCTTTGCTCTTTCTTAGGGCTGTCATTCCCCTTTCTTTGGGCTTTCTTTGGGCTTTCTTTGGGCTTTCTTTGGGCTTTCTTTCCCCTTTCTTTGGGCTTTCTTTCCCCTTTCTGTGGGCTTTCTTTGGGCTTTCTTTGGGCTTTCTTTCCCCTTTCTTTGGGCTTTCTTTCCCCTTTCTTTGGGGCTTTCTTTCCCCTTTCTTTGGGATTTCTTTGAGCTTTCTTTCCCCTTTCTTTGGGCTTTCTTTCCCCTTTCTTTGCGCTTTCTTTGGGCTGTCTTTCCCCTTTCTTTGGGCTTTCTTTCCCCTTTCTTTGGGGTTTCTTTGGGCTTTCTTTCCCCTTTTTTTGGGGTTTCTTGGGCTTTCTTTCCCCTTTCTTTGGGCTTTCTTTGGGCTTTCTTTCCCCTTTCTTTCCCCTTTCTTTTGGCTTTCTTTCCCCTTTCTTTCCCCTTTCTTTGGACTTTCTTTCCCCTTTCTTTGGGCTTTCTTTACCCTTTCTTTGGGCTTTCTTTGGGCTTTCTTTCCCCTTTCTTTGTGCTTTCTTTCCCCCTTCTTTCCCGTTTCTTTGGGCTTTCTTTGGGCTTTCTTTCCCCTTTCTTTGGGCTTTCTTTGGGCTTTCTCTCCACTTTCTTTGGGCTTTCTTTCCCCTTTCTTTCCCCTTTCTTTGGGCTTTCTTTGGGCTTTCTTTGGGCTTTCTTTGGGCTTTCTTTGGGCTTTCTTTCCCCTTTCTTTGGGCTTTCTTTCCCCTTTCTGTGGGCTTTCTTTCGACTTTCTTTGGGCTTTCTTTGGGCTTTCTTTCCCCTTTCTTTGGGCTTTCTTTCCCCTTTCTTTTGGCTTTCCTTGGGCTTTCTTTGGGCTTTCTTTGTGCTTTCTTTCCCCTTTCTTTCTATTTTCTTTGGGCTTTCTTTGGGCTTTCTTTGGGCTTTCTTTCCCCTTTCTTTGGGCTTTCTTTCCCCTTTCTTTGGGCTTTCTTTGGGCTTTCTTTGGGCTTTCTTTCCCATTTCTTTGGGCTTTCTTTCCCCTTTCTTTGGGCTGTCATTCCCCTTTGTTTGGGCTTTCTTTCCCCTTTCTTTGGGCTTTCCTTGGGCTTTCTTTGGGCTTTCTTTCCCCTTTCTTTCCCCTTTCTTTGGGCTGTCATTCCCCTTTCTTTGGGCTTTCTTTCCCCTTTCTTTGGGCTTTCCTTGGGCTTTCTTTGGGCTTCCTTTGGGCTTTCTTTCCCCTTTCTTTCCACTTTCTTTGGGCTTTCTTTGGGCTTTCTTTCCCCTTTCTTTCCCCTTTCTTTGGGCTTTCTTTCCCCTTTCTTTCCCCTTTCTTTGGGCTTTCTTTGGGCTTTCTTTGGGCTTTCTTTGGGCTGTCATTCCCCTTTCTTTGGGCTTTCTTTCCCCTTTCTTTGGGCTTTCTTTGGGCTTTCTTTGGGCTTTCTTTGGGCTTTCCTTGGGCTTTATTTGGGCTTTCTTTCCCCTTTATTTCCACTTTCTTTGGGCTTTTTGGGCTTTCTTTGGGCTTTCTTTCCCCTTTCTTTCCACTTTCTTTGGGCTTTCTTTGGGCTTTCTTGGGCTTTCTTTCCCCTTTCTTTGGGCTTTCTTTCCCCTTTCTTTGGGCTTTCTTTCCCCTTTCTTTGGGCTTTCTTTCCCCTTTCTTTGGGCTGTCATTCCCCTTTCTTTGGTCTTTCTTTCCCCTTTCTTTGGGCTTTCTTTCCCCTTTCTTTGGGGTTTCTTTCCCCTTTCTTTGGGCTTTCCTTGGGCTTTCCTTGGCTTTCTTTGGGTTTTCTTTCCCCTTTCTTTCCACTTTCTTTGGGCTTTCTTTGGGCTTTCTTTGGGCTTTCTTTCCCCTTTCTTTGGGCTTTCTTTCCCCTTTCTTTGGGCTTTCTTTCCCCTTTCTTTTGGGCTGTCATTCCCCTTTCTTTGGGCTTTCTTTCCCCTTTCTTTGGGCTTTCTTTCCCTTTTCTTTGGGCTTTCTTTGAGCTTTCTTTGGGCTTTCTCTGGGCGTTCTTTACCCTTTCTTTGGGCTTTCTTTCCCCTTTCTTTGGGCTTTCTTTCCCCTTTCTTTGGGCTTTCTTTGAGCTTTCTTTCCCCTTTCTTTGGGCTTTCTTTCCCCTTTCTTTGGGCTTTCTTAGGGCTGTCTTTCCCCTTTCTTTGGGCTTTCTTTCCCCTTTCTTTGGGCTTTCTTTCCCCTTTCTGTGGGCTTTCTTTGCGCTTTATTTCCCCTTTCTTTGGGCTTTGTTTGGGCTTTCCTCCCCCTTTCTTTGGGCTTTCTTTCCCCTTTCATTGGGCTTTATTTCCCCTTTCTTTGGGCTTTCTTTGGGCTTTCTTTCCCCTTTCTTTGGGGTTTCTTTGGGCTTTCTTTCCCCTTTCTTTGGGCTTTCTTTGGGCTTTCTTTCCCCTTTCTTTCCCCTTTCTTTTGGCTTTCTTTCCCCTTTCTGTGGGCTTTCTTTCGACTTTCTTTGGGCTTTCTTTGGGCTTTCTTTCCCCTTTCTTTGGGCTTTCTTTCCCCTTTCTTTTGGCTTTCCTTGGGCTTTCTTTGGGCTTTCTTTGTGCTTTCTTTCCCCTTTCTTTCCATTTTCTTTGGGCTTTCTTTGGGGCTTTCTTTGGGCTTTCTTTCCCCTTTCTTTGGGCTTTCTTTCCCCTTTCTTTGGGCTTTCTTTCCCCTTTCTTTGGCCTTTCTTTCCCATTTCTTTGGGCTTTCTTTCCCCTTTCTTTGGGCTGTCATTCCCCTTTGTTTGGGCTTTCTTTCCCCTTTCTTTGGGCTTTCCTTGGGCTTTCTTTGGGCTTTCTTTCCCCTTTCTTTCCCCTTTCTTTGGGCTGTCATTCCCCTTTCTTTGGGTTTTCTTTCCCCTTTCTTTGGGCTTTCCTTGGGCTTTCTTTGGGCTTCCTTTGGGCTTTCTTTCCCCTTTCTTTCCACTTTCTTTGGGCTTTCTTTGGGCTTTCTTTGGGCTTTCTTTGGGATTTCATTGGGCTTTAGTTGGGGCTTTCTTTCCCCTTTCTTTCCACTTTCTTTGGGCTTTCTTTCCCCTTTCTTTGGGCTTTCTTTGGGCTTTCTTTCCCCTTTCTTTCCACTTTCTTTGGGCTTTCTTTGGGCTTTCTTGGGCTTTCCTTCCCCTTTCTTTGGGCTTTCTTT
This sequence comes from Columba livia, assembly GCF_036013475.1. Lineage (NCBI taxonomy): Eukaryota > Metazoa > Chordata > Aves > Columbiformes > Columbidae > Columba > Columba livia. Next base: position 11,915 of record NW_027043666.1, on the reverse strand, counting down.
CCCCTTTCTCTGGGCTTTCTTTCCCCTTTCTTTGGGGCTTTCTTTCCCCTTTCTTTGGGCTGTCATTCCCCTTTCTTTGGGCTTTCTTCCCCTTTCTTTGGGCTTTCCTTGGGCTTTCTTTGGGCTTTCTTTGGGCTTTCTTTCCCCTTTCTTTCCACTTTCTTTGGGCTTTCTTTGGGCTTTCTTTGGGCTTTCTTTCCCCTTTCTTTGGGCTTTCTTTCCCCTTTCTTTCCCCTTTCTTTGGGCTTTCTTTGGGCTTTCTTTGGGCTTTCTTTGCTCTTTCTTAGGGCTGTCATTCCCCTTTCTTTGGGCTTTCTTTGGGCTTTCTTTGGGCTTTCTTTGGGCTTTCTTTGGGCTTTCTTTGGGCTTTCTTTCCCCTTTCTTTGGGCTTTCTTTCCCCTTTCTCTGGGCTTTCTTTGGGCTTTCTTTGGGCTTTCTTTGGGCTTTCTTTCCCCTTTCTTTGGGGTTTCTTTCCCCTTTCTTTGGGCTTTCCTTGGGCTTTCCTTGGGCTTTCTTTGGGTTTTCTTTCCCCTTTCTTTCCACTTTCTTTGGGCTTTCTTTGGGCTTTGTTTGGGCTTTCTTTCCCTTTCTTTGGGCTTTCTTTCCCCTTCTTTGGGGCTTTCTTTCCCCTTTCTTTGGGCTGTCATTCCCCTTTCTTTGGGCTTTCTTTCCCCTTTCTTTGGGCTTTCTTTCCCTTTTCTTTGGGCTTTCTTTGGGCTTTCTTTGGGCTTTCTCTGGGCTTTCTTTCCCCTTTCTTTGGGCTTTCTTTCCCCTTTCTTTGGGCTTTCTTTCCCCTTTCTTTGGGCTTTCTTTCCCCTTTTTTTGGGCTTTCTTTGAGCTTTCTTTCCCCTTTCTTTGGGCTTTCTTTCCCCTTTCTTTGGGCTTTCTTTGGGCTGTCTTTCCCCTTTCTTTGGGCTTTCTTTCCCCTTTCTTTGGGCTTTCTTTCCCCTTTCTGTGGGCTATCTTTGCGCTTTATTTCCCCTTTCTTTGGGCTTTCTTTGGGCTTTCTTTCCCCTTTCTTTCCCCTTTCTTTTGGCTTTCTTTCCCCTTTCTTTGGGCTTTCTTTCCCCTTTCTTTGGGCGTTCTTTACCCTTTCTTTGGGCTTTCTTTACACTTTCTTTGGGCTCTCTTTGGGCTTTCTTTCCCCTTTCTTTGTGCTTTCTTTCCCCTTTCTTTCCCGTTTCTTTGGGCTTTCGTTGGGCTTTCTTTCCCCTTTCTTTGGGCTTTCTTTGGGCTTTCTCTCCACTTTCTTTGGGCTTTCTTTCCCCTTTCTTTCCCCTTTCTTTGGGCTTTCTTTGGGCTTTCTTTGGGCTTTCTTTCCCCTTTCTTTGGGCTTTCTTTCCCCTTTCTGTGGGCTTTCTTTGGACTTTCTTTGGGCTTTCTTTGGGCTTTCTTTCCCCTTTCTTTGGGTTTTCTTTCCCCTTTCTTTTGGCTTTCCTTGGCTTTCTTTGGGCTTTCTTTGTGCTTTCTTTCCCCTTTCTTTCCATTTTCTTTGGGCTTTCTTTGGGCTTTCTTTGGGCTTTCTTTCCCCTTTCTTTGGGCTTTCTTTCCCTTTCTTTGGGCTTTCTTTCCCCTTTCTTTGGGCTTTCCTTCCCCTTTCTTTGGGCTTTCTTTCCCCTTTCTTTGGGCTGTCATTCCCCTTTCTTTGGGCTTTCTTTCCCCTTTCTTTGGGCTTTCCTTGGGCTTCTTTCGGCTTTCTTTCCCCTTTCTTTCCACTTTCTTTGGGCTTTCGTTGGGCTTTCTTTGGGCTTTCTTTGGGCTTTCTTTCCCCTTTCTTTGGGCTTTCTTTCCCATTTCTTTGGGCTTTCTTTCCCCTTTCTTTGGGCTTTCTTTCCCCTTTCTTTGAGCTGTCATTCCCCTTTCTTTGGGCTTTCTTTCCCCTTTCTTTGGGCTTTCCTTGGGCTTTCTTTGGGCTTTCTTTCCCCTTTCTTTGGGCTTTCCTTCCCCTTTCTTTGGGCTTTCTTTGGGCTTTCTTTGGGCTTTCTTTCCCCTTTCTTTGGGCTGTCATTCCCCTTTCTTTGGGATTTCTTTCCACTTTCTTGGGCTTTCGTTCCCCTTTCTTTTTTGCTTTCTTTGGGCTTTCTTTGGGCTTTCTTTGGGCTTTCTTTGGGCTTTCTTTGGGCTTTCTTTGGGCTTTGTTTCCCCTTTCTTTGGGCTTTCTTTCCCCTTTCTGTGGGCTTTCTTTGGGCTTTTTTTGGGCTTTCTTTGGGCTTTCTTTCCCCTTTCTTTGGGTATTCTTTCCCCTTTCTTTGGGCTTTCCTTGGGCTTTCTTTGGGCTTTCTTTGGGTTTTCTTTCCCCTTTCTTTCCACTTTCTTTTGCTGTTATTCCCCTTTCTTAGGGCTTTCTTTCCCCTTTCTTTGGGCTTTCTTTCCCTTTTCTTTGGGCTTTCTTTGGGCTTTCTTTGGGCTTTCTTTGGGCTTTCTTTGGGCTTTCTCTGGGCTTTCTTTCCCCTTTCTTTGGCTTTCTTTCCCCCTTTCTTTGGGCTTTCTTTCCCCTTTCTTTGGGCTTTCTTTCCCCTTTCTTTGGGCTTTCTTTGAGCTTTCTTTCCCCTTTCTTTGGGCTTTCTTTCCCCTTTCTTTGGGCTTTCTTTGGGCTGTCTTTCCCCTTTCTTTGGGCTTTCTTTCCCCTTTCTTTGGGCTTTCTTTCCCCCTTTCTTTGGGCTTTCTTTCCCCTTTCTGTGGGCTTTCTTTGCGCTTTCTTTCCCCTTTCTTTGGGCTTTCTTTGGGCTTTCCTCCCCCTTTCTTTGGGCTTTCTTTCCCCTTTCTTTGGGCTTTATTTCCCCTTTCTTTGGGCTTTCTTTGGGCTTTCTTCCCCTTTCTTTGGGGTTTCTTTGGGCTGTCATTCCCCTTTCTTTGGGCTTTCTTTCCCCTTTCTTTCCACTTTCTTTGGGATTTCTTTGGGCTTTCTTTCCCCTTTCTTTCCCCTTTCTTTGGGCTTTCTTTGGGCTTTCTTTGGGCTTTCTTTGGGCTGTCATTCCCCTTTCTTTGGGCTTTCTTTCCCCTTTCTTTCCACTTTCTTTGGGATTTCTTTGGGCTTTCTTTCCCCTTTCTTTGGGCTGTCATTCCCCTTTCTTTGGGCTTTCTTTCCCCTTTCTTTGGGCTTTCTTTCCCCTTTCTTTGACATTTCTTTGGGCTTTCTTTGGGCTTTCTTTGGGATTTCTTTGGGCTTTCTGTGGGCTTTCTTTGGGCTTTCTTTGGGATTTCTTTCCCCTTTCTTTCCACTTTCTTTGGGCTTTCTTTGGGCTTTCTTTGGGCTTTCTTTGGGCTTTCTTTCCCCTTTCTTTGGGCTTTCTTTCCCCTTTCTTTGGGCTTTCTTTCCCCTTACTTTGGGCTTTCTTTCCCCTTTCTTTGGGCTTTCTTTCCCCTTTCTTTGGGCTGTCATTCCCCTTTGTTTGGGCTTTCTTTCCCATTTCTTTGGGCTTTCTTTCCCCTTTCTTTGGGCTTTCTTTCCACTTTCTTTGGGCTTTCTTTCCCCTTTCTTTGGGCTTTCTTTCCCCTTTCTTTGGGCTGTCATTCCCCTTTCTTTGGGCTTTCTTTCCCCTTTCTTTGGGCTTTCTTTCCCCTTTCTTTGTGCTTTCTTTGGGCTTTCTTTGGTCTTTCTTTGGGCTTTCTTTGGGCTTTCTTTCCCGTTTCTTTGGGCTTTCTTTCCCCTTTCTTTGGGCTTTCTTTCCCCTTTCTGTGGGCTTTCTTTGGGCTTTCTTTGGTCTTTCTTTGGGCTTTCTTTGGGCTTCTTTCCCGTTTCTTTGGGCTTTCTTTCCCCTTTCTTTGGGCTTTCTTTCCCCTTTCTGTGGGCTTTCTTTGGGCTTTCTTTGGGCTTTATTTCCCCTTTCTTTGGGCTTTCTTTGGGCTTTCTTCCCCTTTCTTTGGGGTTTCTTTGGGCTTTCTTTCCCCTTTCTTTGGGCTTTCTTTGGGCTTTCTTTCCCCTTTCTTTCCCCTTTCTTTTGGCTTTGTTTCCCCTTTCTTTCCCCTTCTTTGGGCTTTCTTTGGGCTTTCTTTGGGCTTTCTTTGGGCTGTCATTCCCCTTTCTTTGGGCTTTCTTTCCCCTTTCTTTCCACTTTCTTTGGGATTTCTTTGGGCTTTCTTTCTTCTTTCTTTGGGCTGTCATTCCCCTTTCTTTGGGCTTTCTTTCCCCTTTCTTTGGGCTTTCTTTCCCCTTTCTTTGACATTTCTTTGGGCTTTCTTTGGGCTTTCTTTGGGATTTCTTTGGGCTTTCTGTGGGCTTTCTTTGGGCTTTCTTTGGGCTTTCTTTGGGATTTCTTTCCCCTTTCTTTCCACTTTCTTTGGGCTTTCTTTGGGCTTTCTTTGGGCTTTCTTTCCCCTTTCTTTGGGCTTTCTTTCCCCTTTCTTTGGGCTTTCTTTCACCTTATTTTGGGCTTTCTTTCCCCTTTCTTTGGGCTTTCTTTCCCCTTTCTTTGGGCTGTCATTCCCCTTTGTTTGGCTTTCTTTCCCATTTCTTTGGGCTTTCTTTCCCCTTTCTTTGGGCTTTCTTTCCACTTTCTTTGGGCTTTCTTTCCCCTTTCTTTGGGCTTTCTTTCCCCTTTCTTTGGGCTGTCATTCCCCTTTCTTTGGGCTTTCTTTCCCCTTTCTTTGGGCTTTCTTTCCCCTTTCTTTGTGCTTTCTTTGGGCTTTCTTTGGTCTTTCTTTGGGCTTTCTTTGGGCTTTCTTTCCCGTTTCTTTGGGCTTTCTTTCCCCTTTCTTTGGGCTTTCTTTCCCCTTTCTGTGGGCTTTCTTTGGGCTTTCTTTGGGCTTTCTTTGGTCTTTCTTTGGGCTTTCTTTGGGCTTTCTTTCCCGTTTCTTTGGGCTTTCTTTCCCCTTTCTTTGGGCTTTCTTTCCCCCTTTCTGTGGGCTTTCTTTGGCTTTCTTTGGGCTTTCTTTCCCCTTTCTTTGGGTTTTCTTTCCCATTTCTTTGGACTTTCCTTGGCTTTCTTTGGGGTTTCTTTGGGTTTTCTTTCCCCTTTCTTTCCACTTTCTTTGGGCTTTCTTTCCCCTTTCTTTGGGCTTTCTTTCCCCTTTCTTTGGGCTTTCTTTCCCCTTTCTTTGGGCTGTCATTCCCCTTTCTTTGGGCTTTCTTTCCCCTTTCTTTGGGCTTTCTTTCCCTGTTCTTTGGGCTTTCTTTGGGCTTTCTTTGGGCTTTCTTTGGGCTTTCTTTGGGCTTTCCCTGGGCTTTCTTTCCCCTTTCTTTGGGCTTTCTTTCCCCTTTCTTTGGGCTTTCCTTGGGCTTTCTTTGGGCTTCCTTTGGGCTTTCTTTCCCCTTTCTTTCCACTTTCTTTGGGCTTTCTTTGAGCTTTCTTTCCCCTTTCTTTGGGCTTTCTTTCCCCTTTCTTTGGGCTTTCTTTGGGGTGTCTTTCCCCTTTCTTTGGGCTTTCTTTCCCCCTTTCCTTGGGCTTTCTTTCCCCTTTCTTTGGGCTTTCTTTCCCCTTTCTCTGGGCTTTCTTTGCGCTTTCTTTCCCCTTTCTTTGGGCTTTCTTTGGGCTTTCTTTCCCCTTTCTTTGGGCTTTCTTTGGGCTTTCTTCCCCCTTTCTTTGGGCTTTCTTTCCCCTTTCTTTGGGCTTTATTTCCCCTTTCTTTGGGCTTTCTTTCCCCTTTCCTTGGGCTTTCTTTCCCCTTTCTTTGGGCTTTCTTTGGGCTTTCTTTCCCCTTTCTTTCCCCTTTCTTTGGGCTTTCTTTCCCCTTTCTTTCCCCTTTCTTTGGGCTTTGTTTCAACTTTCTTTGGGCTCTCTTTCCCCTTTCTTTGGGTTTTCCTTGGGCTTTCTTTCCCCTTTCTTTGGGCTTTCTTTCCACTTTCTTTCCATTTTCTTTGGGCTTTCTTTGGGCTTTCTTTGGGCTTTCTTTCCCCTTTCTTTGGGCTTTCTTTGGGCTTTCTTGGGCTTTCTTTCCCCTTTCTTTGGGCTTTCTTTCCCCTTTCTTTGGGCTTTCTTTCCCCTTTCTTTGGGCTTTCTTTCCCCTTTCTTTGGGCTGTCATTCCCCTTTCTTTGGGCTTCTTTCCGCTTTCTTTGCGCTTTCTTTCCCCTTTCTTTGGGCTTTCTTTCCCTTTTCTTTGGGCTTTCTTTGGGCTTTCTTTGGGCTTTCTTTGGGCTTTCTTTGGGCTTTCTCTGGGCTTTCTTTCCCCTTTCTTTGGGCTTTCTTTCCCCTTTCTTTGGGCTTTCTTTCCCCTTTCTTTGGGCTTTCTTTGAGCTTTCTTTCCCCTTTCTTTGGGCTTTCTTTCCCCTTTCTTTGGGCTTTCTTTGGGGTGTCTTTCCCTTTCTTTGGGCTTTCTTTCCCCTTTCTTTGGACTTTCTTTCCCCTTTCTTTGTGCTTTCTTTCCCCTTTCTTTGGGCTTTCTTTGGGCTTTCTTTCCCCTTTCTTTGGGCTTTCTTTGGGCTTTCTTTGGGCTTTCTGTCCCCTTTCTTTCCCCTTTCTTTGGGCTTTCTTTGGGCTTTCTTCCGTCTTTCTTTGGGCTTTCTTTCCCCTTTCTTTGGGCTCTATTTCCCCTTTCTTTGGGCTTTCTTTGGGCTTTCTTTGGGCTTTCTTTCCCCTTTCTTTGGGCTTTCTTTCCCCTTTCTTTGGGCTTTCTTTGGGCTTTCTTTCCCCTTTTTTTCCATTTACTTTGGGCTTTCTTTCCCCTTTCTTTCCGCTTTTTTGGGCTTTGTTTCCCCTTTCTTTGGGCTTTCTTTCCCCTTTCTTTGGGCTTTCTTTGGGCTTTCTTTCCCCTTTCTTTGGGCTTTCTTTCCCCTTTCTTTGGGCTTTCCTTGGGCTTTCTTTGGGCTTTCTTTGGGCTTTCTTTCCCCTTTCTTTCCACTTTCTTTGGGCTTTCTTGGGCTTTCTTTCCCCTTTCTTTGGGCTTTCTTTCCCCTCTCTTTGGGCTTTCTTTCCCCTTTCTTTGGGCTTTCTTTCCCCTTTCTTTGGGCTGTCATTCCCCTTTCTTTGGGCTTCCTTTCCCCTTTCTTTGGGCTTTCTTTCCCCTTTCTTTGGGCTTTCTTTGGGCTTTCTTTGGGCTTTCTTTGGGCTTTCTTTCCCCTTTCTTTGGGATTTCTTTCCAATTTCTGTGGGCTTTCTTTGGGCTTTCTTTGGGCTTTCTTTGGGCTTTCTTTCCCCTTTCTTTGGGCTATTTTCGCCCTTTCTTTGGGCTTTCCTTGGGCTTTCTTTGGGCTTTCTTTGGGTTTTCTTTTCCCTTTCTTTCCACTTTCTTTGGGCTTTCATAGGCTTTCTTTCCCCTTTCTTTGTGCTTTCTTTGGGCTTTCTTTCCCCTTTTTTTGGGCATTCTTTCCCCTTTCTTTGGGCTTTCTTCCCCTTTCTTTGGGCTTTCTTTCCCCTTTCTTTGGGCTGTCATTCCCCTTTCTTTGGGCTTTCTTTCCCCTTTCTTTGGGCTTTCTTTCCCTTTTCTTTGGGCTTTCTGTGGGCTTTCTTTGGGCTTTCTTTGGGCTTTCTCTGGGCTTTCTTTCCCCTTTCTTTGGGCTTTCTTTCCCCTTTCTTTGGGCTTTCTTTGAGCTTTCTGTCCCCTTTCTTTGGGCTTTCTTTCCCCTTTCTTTGGGCTTTCTTTGGGCTGTCTTTCCCCTTTCTTTGGGCTCTCTTTCCCCTTTCTTTGGGCTTTCTTTCCCCTTTCTTTGGGCTTTCTTTGCGCTTTCTTTCCCCTTTCTTTCCCCTTTCTTTGGGCTTTCTTTCCCCTTTCTTTGGGCTTTCTTTCCCCTTTCTTTGGGCTTTCTTTGGGCATTCTTTCCCCTTTCTTCTGGCTTTCTTTCCCCTTTCTTTCCCCTTTCTTTGGGCTTTCTTTGGGCTTTCTGTGGGCTTTCTTTGGGCTTTCTTTGGGCTTTCTTTCCCCTTTCTTTGGGCTTTCTTTCCCCTTTCTTTGGGCTTTCTTTGGGCTTTCTTTCCCCTTTTTTTCCATTTACTTTGGGCTTTCTTTCCCCTTTCTTTCCGCTTTTTTGGGCTTTGTTTCCCCTTTCTTTGGGCTTTCTTTCCCCTTTCTTTGGGCTTTCTTTGGGCTTTCTTTCCCCTTTCTTTGGGCTTTCTTTCCCCTTTCTTTGGGCTTTCCTTGGGCTTTCTTTGGGCTTTCTTTGGGCTTTCTTTCCCCTTTCTTTCCACTTTCTTTGGGCTTTCTTGGGCTTTCTTTCCCCTTTCTTTGGGCTTTCTTTCCCCTCTCTTTGGGCTTTCTTTCCCCTTTCTTTGGGCTTTCTTTCCCCCTTTCTTTGGGCTGTCATTCCCCTTTCTTTGGGCTTCCTTTCCCCTTTCTTTGGGCTTTCTTTCCCCTTTCTTTGGGCTTTCTTTGGGCTTTCTTTGGGCTTTCTTTGGGCTTTCTTTCCCCTTTCTTTGGGATTTCTTTCCAATTTCTGTGGGCTTTCTTTGGGCTTTCTTTGGGCTTTCTTTGGGCTTTCTTTCCCCTTTCTTTGGGCTATTTTCGCCCTTTCTTTGGGCTTTCCTTGGGCTTTCTTTGGGCTTTCTTTGGGCTTTCTTTCCCCTTTCTTTCCACTTTCTTTGGGATTTCTGTGGGCTTTCTTTCCCCTTTCTTAGGGCTGTCATTCCCCTTCTTTGGGCTTTCTTTCCCCTTTCTTTGGGCTTTCTTTCCCCTTTCTTTGACATTTCTTTGGGCTTTCTTTGGGCTTTCTTTTTGGGATTTCTTTGGGCTTTCTGTGGGCTTTCTTTGGGCTTTCTTTGGGCTTTCTTTGGGCTTTCTTTCCCCTTTCTTTCCACTTTCTTTGGCTTTCTTTGGGCTTTCTTTGGGCTTTCTTTCCCCTTTCTTTGGGCTTTCTTTCCCCTTTCTTTGGGCTTTCTTTCCCCTTTCTTTGGGCTTTCTTTCCCCTTTCTTTGGGCTGTCATTCCCCTTTCTTTGGGCTTTATTTCCCCTTTCTTTGGGTTTTCCTTGAGCTTTCTTTGGGCTTTCTTTGGGCTTTCTTTCCCCTTTCTTTCCACTTTCTTTGGGATTTCTTTGGGCTTTCTTTCCCCTTTCTTTGGTCTGTCATTCCCCTTTCTTTGGGCTTTCTTTCCCCTTTCTTTGGGCTTTCTTTCCCCTTTCTTTGACATTTCTTTGGGCTTTCTTTGGGCTTTCTTTGGGATTTCTTTGGGCTTTCTGTGGGCTTTCTTTGGGCTTTCTTTGGGCTTTCTTTGGGCTTTCTTTCCCCTTTCTTTCCACTTTCTTTGGGCTTTCTTTGGGCTTTCTTTGGGCTTTCTTTGGGCTTTCTTTCCCCTTTCTTTGGGCTTTCTTTCCCCTTTCTTTGGCTTTCTTTCCCCTTTCTTTGGGCTGTCATTCCCCTTTGTTTGGGCTTTCTTTCCCATTTCTTTGGACTTTCTTTCCCCTTTCTTTGGGCTTTCTTTCCCCTTTCTTTGGGCTTTCTTTCCCCTTTCTTTGGCCTTTCTTTCCCCTTTCTTTGGGATGTCATTCCCCTTTCTTTGGGCTTTCTTTCCCCTTTCTTTGGGCTTTCTTTCCCATTTCTTTGGGCTTTCTTTGGTCTTTCTTTGGGCTTTCTTTCCCCTTTCTTTGGGCTTTCTTTCCCCTTTCTGTGGGCTTTCTTTGGGCTTTCTTTGGGCTTTCTTTCCCCTTTCTTTGGGTTTTCTTTCCCCTTTCTTTGGACTTTCCTTGGGCTTTCTTTGGGGTTTCTTTGGGTTTTCTTTCCCCTTTCTTTCCATTTTCTTTGGGCTTTCTTTCCCCTTTCTTTGGGCTTTGTTTCCCCTTTCTTTGGGCTTTCTTTCCCCTTTCTTTGGGCTGTCATTCCCCTTTCTTCGGGCTTTCTTTCCCCTTTCTTCGGGCTTTCTTTCCCTGTTCTTTGGGCTTTCTTTGGGCTTTCTTTGGGCTTTCTTTGGGCTTTCTCTGGGCTTTCTTTCTCCTTTCTTTGGGCTTTCTTTCCCCTTTCTTTGGGCTTTCTTTCCCCTTTCTTTGGGCTTTCTTTCCCCTTTCTTTGGGCTTTCTTTGAGCTTTCTTTCCCCCTTTCTTTGGGCTTTCTTTCCCCTTTCTTTGGGCTTTCTTTGGGGTGTCTTTCCCCTTTCTTTGGGCTTTCTTTCCCCTTTCCTTGGGCTTTCTTTCCCCTTTCTTTGGGCTTTCTTTCCCCTTTCTTTGGGCTTTCTTTGCGCTTTCTTTCCCCTTTCTTTGGGCTTTCTTTGGGCTTTCTTTCCCCTTTCTTTGGGCTTTCTTTGGGCTTTCTTCCCCCTTTCTTTGGGCTTTCTTTCCCCTTTCTTTGGGCTTTATTTCCCCTTTCTTTGGGCTTTCTTTCCCCTTTCCTTGGGCTTTCTTTCCCCTTTCTTTGGGCTTTCTTTGGGCTTTCTTTCCCCTTTCTTTGGGCTTTCTTTCCCCTTTCTTTGGGCTTTCCTTGGGCTTTCTTTGGGCTTTCTTTGGGCTTTCTTTCCCCTTTCTTTCCACTTTCTTTGGGCTTTGTTTCCCCCTTTCTTTGGGCTTTCTTTCCCCCTTTCTTTGGGCTTTCTTTGGGCTTTCTTTCCCCTTTCTTTGGGCTTTCTTTCCCCTTTCTTTCCCCCTTTTTTGGGCTTTGTTTCCCCTTTCTTTGGGCTTTCTTTCCCCTTTCTTTGGGCTTTCTTTGGGCTTTCTTTCCCCTTTCTTTGGGCTTTCTTTCCCCTTTCTTTGGGCTTTCCTTGGGCTTTCTTTGGGCTTTCTTTGGGCTTTCTTTCCCCTTTCTTTCCACTTTCTTTGGGCTTTCTTGGGCTTTCTTTCCCCTTTCTTTGGGCTTTCTTTCCCCTCTCTTTGGGCTTTCTTTCCCCTTTCTTTGGGCTTTCTTTCCCCTTTCTTTGGGCTGTCATTCCCCTTTCTTTGGGCTTCCTTTCCCCATTCTTTGGGCTTTCTTTCCCCTTTCTTTGGGCTTTCTTTGGGCTTTCTTTGGGCTTTCTTTGGGCTTTCTTTGGGCTTTCTTTCCCCTTTCTTTGGGATTTCTTTCCCCTTTCTGTGGGCTTTCTTTGGGCTTTCTTTGGCTTTCTTTGGGCTTTCTTTCCCCTTCTTTGGGCTATTTTCGCCCTTTCTTTGGGCTTTCCTTGGGCTTTCTTTGGGCTTTCTTTGGGTTTTCTTTCCCCTTTCTTTCCACTTTCTTTGGGCTTTCATAGGCTTTCTTTCCCCTTTCTTTGTGCTTTCTTTGGGCTTTCTTTCCCCTTTCTTTGGGCTTTCTTTCCCCTTTCTTTGGGCTTTCTTCCCCTTTCTTTGGGCTTTCTTTCCCCTTTCTTTGGGCTGTCATTCCCCTTTCTTTGGGCTTTCTTTCCCTTTTCTTTGGGCTTTCTTTGGGCTTTCTTTGGGCTTTCTTTGGGCTTTCTCTGGGCTTTCTTTCCCCTTTCTTTGGGCTTTCTTTCCCCTTTCTTTGGGCTTTCTTTCCCCTTTCTTTGGGCTTTCTTTCCCCTTTCTTTGGGCTTTCTTTGCGCTTTCTTTCAGCTTTCTTTGGGCTTTCTTTGGGCTTTCTTTCCCCTTTCTTTGGGCTTTCTTTGGGCTTTCTTCCCCCTTTCTTTGGGCTTTCTTTCCCCTTTCTTTGGGCTTTATTTCCCCTTTCTTTGGGCTTTCTTTCCCCTTTCCTTGGGCTTTCTTTCCCCTTTCTTTGGCTTTCTTTGGGCTTTTTTTCCCCTTTCTTTCCCCTTCTTTGGGCTTTCTTTCCCCTTTCTTTGGGCTTTTCTTGGGCTTTCTTTGGGCTTTCTTTGGGCTTTCTTTCCACTTTCTTTGGGCTTTCTTTGGGCTTTCCTTGGGCTTTCTTTCCCCTTTCTTTGGGCTTTCTTTCCCCTTTCTTTGGGCTTTTCTTGGGCTTTCTTTGGGCTTTCTTTGGGCTTTCTTTCCACTTTCTTTGGGCTTTCTTTGGGCTTTCTTGGGCTTTCTTTCCCCTTTCTTTGGGCTTTCTTTCCCCTTTCTTTGGGCTTTCTTTCCCCTTTCTTTGGGCTTTCTTTCCCCTTTCTTTGGGCTGTCATTCCCCTTTCTTTGGGCTTCTTTCCGCTTTCTTTGCGCGTTCTTTCCCCTTTCTTTGGGC
>NW_027043665.1:0-56357 GCF_036013475.1 Columba livia | reverse complement strand
CCAAAGAAAGCCCAAAGAAAGCCCAAAGAAAGCCCAAAGAAAGGGGAAAGAAAGCGCAAAGAAAGTGGAAAGAAAGCCCAAAGAAAGCCCAAAGAAAGCCCAAAGAAAGGGGAAAGGAAGCCCAAGGAAAGCCCAAAGAAAGCCCAAAGAAAGCCCAAAGAAAGGGGAAAGAAAACCAAAGAAAGGGGAAAGAAAGCCCAAAGAAAGGGGAAAGAAAGCCCAAAGAAAGGGGAAAGAAAGCCCAAAGAAAGGGGAAAGAATGTCCAAAGAAAGGGGAAAGAAAGTCCAAAGAAAGGGGAAAGAAAGCCCAAAGAAAGGGGAAAGAAAGCCAAAGAAAGGGGAAAGAAAGCCCAAAGAAAGCCCAAAGAAAGGGGAAAGAAAGCCCAAAGAAAGCCCAAAGAAAGCCCAAAGAAAGGGAAAAGAAAGCCCAAAGAAAGGGGAAAGAAAGCCCAAAGAAAGCCCAAAGAAAGGGGAAAGAAAGCCCGAAGAAAGCCCAAAGAAAGGGGAAAGAAAGCCCAAAGAAAGCCCAAAGAAAGCCCAAAGAAAGCCCAAAGAAAGCCCAAAGAAAGGGGAACGAAAGCCCAAAGAAAGCCCAAAGAAAGGGAAAGAAAGCCCAAAGAAAGCCCAAAGAAAGGGGAAAGAAAGCCCAAAGAAAGCCCAAAGAAAGGGGAAAGAAAGCCCAAAGAAAGCCCAAAGAGAGGGGAAAGAAAGCCCAAATAAAGCCCAAAGAAAGACCAAAGAAAGCCCAAAGAAAGCCCAAAGAAAGCAAAAGAAAAGGGAAAGAAGGCCCAAAGAAAGCCCAAAGAAAGCCCAAAGAAAGGGGAAAGAAAGCCCAAAGAAAGGGGAAAGAAAGCCCAAATAAAGCCCAAAGAAAGGGGAGAGAAAGCCCAAAGAAAGCCCAAAGAAATGGGAAAGAAAGCCCAAAGAAAGCCCAAAGAAAGCCCAAAGAAAGCCCTAAGAAAGGGAAAGAAAGCCCAAAGAAAGCCCAAAGAAAGCCCAAAGAAAGGGGAAAGAAAGCCCAAAGAAATCCCAAATAAATCCCAAAGAAATGGGAAAGGAAGCCCAAATAAAGCCCAAAGAAAGCCCAAAGAAAGGGGAAAGAAAGCCCGAAGAAAGGGGAAAAAAGCCCAAAGAAAGGGGAAAGAAAGCCCAAAGAAAGGGGAAAGAAAGCCCAAGGAAAGGGGAAAGAAAGCCCAAAGAAAGCCCAAAGAAAGCCCAAAGAAAGTGGAAAGAAAGCCCAAAGAAAGCCCAAGGAAAGGGGAAAGAAAGCCCAAAGAAAGCCCAAAGAAAGGGGAAAGAAAGCCCAAAGAAAGCCAAAAGAAAGCCCAAAGAAAGGGGAAAGAAAGCCCAAAGAAAGTCCAAGGAAAGGGGTAAAGAAAGCCCAAAGAAAGCCCAAAGAAAGGGGAAAGAAAGCCCAAAGGAAGGGGAAAGAAAGCCCAAAGTAAGGGAAAGAAAGCCCAAAGAAAGCCCAAAGAAAGCCCAAAGAAAGGGGAAAGAAAGCCCAAAGAAAGCCCAAAGAAAGGGGAAAGAAAGCCCAAAGAAAGCCCAAAGAGAGGGGAAAGAAAGCCCAAATAAAGCCCAAAGAAAGACCAAAGAAAGCCCAAAGAAAGCCCAAAGAAAGCCAAAAGAAAAGGGAAAGAAGGCCCAAAGAAAGCCCAAAGAAAGCCCAAAGAAAGGGGAAAGAAAGCCCAAAGAAAGGGGAAAGAAAGCCCAAATAAAGCCCAAAGAAAGGGGAGAGAAAGCCCAAAGAAAGCCCAAAGAAATGGGAAAGAAAGCCCAAAGAAAGCCAAAAGAAAAGGGAAAGAAAGCCCAAAGAAAGCCCAAAGAAAGCCCTAAGAAAGCGGAAAAAGTGCCCAAAGAAAGGGGAAAGTAAACCCAAAGAAAGCCCAAAGAAAGGGGAAAGAAAGCCCAAAGAAAGCCCAAAGAAAGGGGAAAGAAAGCCCAAAGAAAGCCCAAAGAAAGGGGAAAGAAAGCCCAAAGAAAGCCCAAAGAAAGCCCAAAGAAAGGGGAAAGAAAGCCCAAAGGAAGCCCAAAGAAAAGGGAAAGAAAGCCCAAAGGAAGGGGCAAGAAAGTGGAAAGAAAGCCCAAAAAAAGGGGAAAGAAAGCCCAAAGAAAGCCCAAAGAAACGGGAAAGAAAGCCCAAAGAAAGGGGAAAGAAAGCCCAAAGAAAGGGGAAAGAAAGCCCAAAAAAACAGGAAAGAAAGCCCAAAGAAAGCCCAAAGAAACGGGAAAGAAAGCCCAAAGAAAACCCAAAGAAAGCCCAAAGAAAGCCAAAAGAAAAGGGAAAGAAAGCCCAAAGAAAGCCAAAGAAAGCCCAAGAAAGCCCAAAGAAAGGGGAAAAAGAGCCCAAAGAAAGCCCAAAGAAAGCCCAAAGAAAGCCCAAAGAAAGGGGAAAGAAAGCCCAAAGAAAGCCCAAAGAAAGGGGAAAGAAATCCCAAAGAAAGCCCAAAGAAAGGGGAAAGAAAGCCCAAAGAAAGCCCAAAGAAAGGGGAAAGAAAGCCCAAAGAAAGGGGAAAGAAAGCCCAAAGAAAGCCCAAAGAAAGCCCAAAGAAATCCCAAAGAAAGGGGAAAGAAAGCCCAAAGAAAGCCCAAAGAAAGGGGAAAGAAAGCCCAAAGGAAGGGGAAGAAAGGGGAAAGAAAGCCCAAAGAAAGGGGAAAGAAAGCCCAAAGAAAGGGGAAAGAAAGTCCAAAGAAAGGGGAAAGAAAGCCCAAAGAAAGGGGAAAGAAATCCCAAAGAAAGGGGAAAGAAAGCCCAAAGAAAGCCCAAAGAAAACCCAAAGAAATCCAAAGAAAGGGGAAAGAAAGTCCAAAGAAAGGGGAAAGAAAGCCCAAAGAAAGGGGAAAGAAAGCCCAAAAAAAGGGGAAAGAAAGCCCAAAGAAAGGGGAAAGAAAGCCCAAAGAAAGCCCAAAGAAAGCCCAAAGAAAGGGGAAAGAAAGCCCGAAGAAATGGGAAAGAAAGCCCAAAGAAAGGGGAAAGAAAGCCCAAAGAATGGGGAAAGAAAGCACAAAGAAACGGGAAAGAAAGCCCAAAGAAAGGGGAAAGAAAGACCAAGGAAACGGGAAAGAAAGACCAAATAAAGGGGAAAGAGAGCCCAAAGAAAGGGGAAAGAAAGCCCAAAGAAATCCCAAAGAAAGCCCAAAGAAAGCCCAAAGAAAGCCCAAAGAAAGGGGAAAGAAAGCCCAAAGAAAGCCCAAAGAAAGCCCAAAGAAAGCCCAAAGAAAGCCCAAAGAAGCCCAAAGAAAGGGGAAAGAAAGCCCAAAAAAAGGGGAAAGAAAGCCCAAAGAAAGCCCAAAGAAACGGGAAAGAAAGCCCAAAGAAAGCCCAAAGAAAGCCCAAAGAAAGGGGAAAGAAAGCCCAAAAAAGGGGAAAGAAAGCCCAAAGAAAGCCCAAAGAAACGGGAAAGAAAGCCCAAAGAAAGCCCAAAGAAAGCCAAAGAAAGCCAAAAGAAAAGGGAAAGAAAGCCCAAAGAAAGCCCAAAGAAAGCCCAAAGAAAGGGGAAAAAGAGCTCAAAGAAAGCCCAAAGAAAGCCCAAAGAAAGCCCAAAGAAAGCCCAAAGAAAGGGGAAAGAAATCCCAAAGAAAGCCCAAAGAAAGGGGAAAGAAAGCCCAAAGAAAGCCCAAAGAAAGGGGAAAGAAAGCCCAAAGAAAGCCCAAAGAAAGGGGAAAGAAAGCCCAAAAAAAGGGGAAAGAAAGCCCAAAGAAAGCCCAAAGAAACGGGAAAGAAAGCCCAAAGAAAGCCCAAAGAAAGCCCAAAGAAAGGGGAAACAAAGCCCAAAAAAAGGGGAAAGAGAGCCCAAAGAAAGCCCAAAGAAACGGGAAAGAAAGCCCAAAGAAAGCCCAAAGAAAGCCCAAAGAAAGCCCAAAGAATGCCAAAAGAAAAGGGAAAGAAAGCCCAAAGAAAGCCCAAAGAAAGCCCTAAGAAAGCGGAAAAAGTGCCCAAAGAAAGGGGAAAGTAAACCCAAAGAAAGCCCAAAGAAAGGGGAAAGAAAGCCCAAAGAAAGCCCAAAGAAAGGGGAAAGAAAGCCCAAAGAAAGCCAAAGAAAGGGGAAAGAAAGCCCAAAGAAAGCCCAAAGAAAGCCCAAAGAAAGGGGAAAGAAAGCCCAAAGGAAGCCAAAGAAAAGGGAAAGAAAGCCCAAAGGAAGGGGCAAGAAAGGGGAAAGAAAGCCCAAATAAAGGGGAAAGAAAGCACAAAGAAAGCCCAAAGAAAGCCCAAAGAAAGGGGAAAGAAAGCCCAAAGAAAGCCCAAAGAAAGGGGAAAGAAAGCCCAAAGAAAGCCCAAAGAAAGGGGAAAGAAAGCCCAAAGAAAGGGGAAAGAAAGCCCAGAGAAAGCCCAAAGAAAGGGGAAAGAAAGCCCAAAGAAAGGGGAAAGAAAGCCCAAAGAAAGCCCAAAGAAAGGGGAAAGAAAGCCCAAAGAAAGGGGAAAGAAAGCCCAAAGAAAGGGGAAAGAAAGACCAAAGAAAGCCCAAAGAGAGCCCAAAGAAAGCCCAAAGAAAGCCAAAGAAAGGGGAAAGAAAGCCCAACGAAAGCCCAAAGAAAGCCCATGGAAAGGGGAAAGAAAGCCCAAAGAAAGCCCAAAGAAAGGGGAAAGAAAGCCCAAAGAAAGGGGAAAGAAAGCCCAAAGAAAGGGGAAAGAAAGCCCTAAGAAAGCCCAAAGAAAGGGGAAAGAAAGCCCAAAGAAAGCCCAAAGAAATCCCAAAGAAAGCCCAAAGAGAGCCCAAAGAAAGCCCAAAGAAAGGGGAAAGACAGCCCAAAGAAAGGGGAAAGAAAGCCCAAAGAAAGCCCAAAGAAAGCCCAAAGAAAGCCCAAAGAAAGGGGAAAGAAAGCGCAAAGAAAGTGGAAAGAAAGCCCAAAGAAAGCCCAAAGAAAGCCCAAAGAAAGGGGAAAGGAAGCCCAAGGAAAGCCCAAAGAAAGCCCAAAGAAAGCCCAAAGAAAGGGGAAAGAAAACCAAAGAAAGGGGAAAGAAAGCCCAAAGAAAGGGGAAAGAAAGCCCAAAGAAAGGGGAAAGAAAGCCCAAAGAAAGGGGAAAGAATGTCCAAAGAAAGGGGAAAGAAAGTCCAAAGAAAGGGGAAAGAAAGCCCAAAGAAAGGGGAAAGAAAGCCCAAAGAAAGGGGAAAGAAAGCCCAAAGAAAGCCCAAAGAAAGGGGAAAGAAAGCCCAAAGAAAGCCCAAAGAAAGCCCAAAGAAAGGGAAAAGAAAGC
Source organism: Columba livia (assembly GCF_036013475.1). Classification (NCBI taxonomy): domain Eukaryota; kingdom Metazoa; phylum Chordata; class Aves; order Columbiformes; family Columbidae; genus Columba; species Columba livia. Next base: position 51,160 of record NW_027043665.1, on the reverse strand, counting down.
CCAAAGAAAGGGGAAAGAAAGCCCAAAGAAAGCCCAAAGAAAGGGGAAAGAAAGCCCGAAGAAAGCCCAAAGAAAGGGGAAAGAAAGCCCAAAGAAAGCCCAAAGAAAGCCCAAAGAAAGCCCAAAGAAAGCCCAAAGAAAGGGGAACGAAAGCCCAAAGAAAGCCCAAAGAAAGGGGAAAGAAAGCCCAAAGAAAGCCCAAAGAAAGGGGAAAGAAAGCCCAAAGAAAGCCCAAAGAAAGGGGAAAGAAAGCCCAAAGAAAGCCCAAAGAGAGGGGAAAGAAAGCCCAAATAAAGCCCAAAGAAAGACCAAAGAAAGCCCAAAGAAAGCCCAAAGAAAGCCAAAAGAAAAGGGAAAGAAGGCCCAAAGAAAGCCCAAAGAAAGCCCAAAGAAAGGGGAAAGAAAGCCCAAAGAAAGGGGAAAGAAAGCCCAAATAAAGCCCAAAGAAAGGGGAGAGAAAGCCCCCCCCCCAAAGAAAGCCCAAAGAAATGGGAAAGAAAGCCCAAAGAAAGCCAAAAGAAAAGGGAAAGAAAGCCCAAAGAAAGCCCAAAGAAAGCCCTAAGAAAGCGGAAAAAGTGCCCAAAGAAAGGGGAAAGTAAACCCAAAGAAAGCCCAAAGAAAGGGGAAAGAAAGCCCAAAGAAAGCCCAAAGAAAGGGGAAAGAAAGCCCAAAGAAAGCCCAAAGAAAGGGGAAAGAAAGCCCAAAGAAAGCCCAAAGAAAGCCCAAAGAAAGGGGAAAGAAAGCCCAAAGGAAGCCCAAAGAAAAGGGAAAGAAAGCCCAAAGGAAGGGGCAAGAAAGGGGAAAGAAAGCCCAAAGAAAGGGGAAAGAAAGCCCAAAGAAAGCCCAAAGAAAGCCCAAAGAAAGGGGAAAGAAAGCCCAAAGAAAGCCCAAAGAAAGGGGAAAGAAAGCCCAAAGAAAGCCCAAAGAAAGGGGAAAGAAAGCCCAAAGAAAGGGGAAAGAAAGCCCAGAGAAAGCCAAAGAAAGGGGAAAGAAAGCCCAAAGAAAGGGGAAAGAAAGCCCAAAGAAAGCCCAAAGAAAGGGGAAAGAAAGCCCAAAGAAAGGGGAAAGAAAGCCCAAAGAAAGGGAAAGAAAGACCAAAGAAAGCCCAAAGAAAGCCCAAAGAAAGCCCAAAGAAAGCCCAAAGAAAGGGGAAAGAAAGCCCAACGAAAGCCCAAAGAAAGCCCATGGAAAGGGGAAAGAAAGCCCAAAGAAAGCCCAAAGAAAGGGGAAAGAAAGCCCAAAGAAAGGGGAAAGAAAGCCCAAAGAAAGGGGAAAGAAAGCCCTAAGAAAGCCCAAAGAAAGGGGAAAGAAAGCCCAAAGAAAGCCCAAAGAAATCCCAAAGAAAGCCCAAAGAGAGCCCAAAGAAAGCCCAAAGAAAGGGGAAAGACAGCCAAAGAAAGGGGAAAGAAAGCCCAAAGAAAGCCCAAAGAAAGCCCAAAGAAAGCCCAAAGAAAGGGGAAAGAAAGCGCAAAGAAAGTGGAAAGAAAGCCCAAAGAAAGCCCAAAGAAAGCCCAAAGAAAGGGGAAAGGAAGCCCAAGGAAAGCCCAAAGAAAGCCCAAAGAAAGCCCAAAGAAAGGGGAAAGAAAACCAAAGAAAGGGGAAAGAAAGCCCAAAGAAAGGGGAAAGAAAGCCCAAAGAAAGGGGAAAGAATGTCCAAAGAAAGGGGAAAGAAAGTCCAAAGAAAGGGGAAAGAAAGCCCAAAGAAAGGGGAAAGAAAGCCCAAAGAAAGGGGAAAGAAAGCCCAAAGAAAGCCCAAAGAAAGGGGAAAGAAAGCCCAAAGAAAGCCCAAAGAAAGCCCAAAGAAAGGGAAAAGAAAGCCCAAAGAAAGGGGAAAGAAAGCCCAAAGAAAGCCCAAAGAAAGGGGAAAGAAAGCCCGAAGAAAGCCCAAAGAAAGGGGAAAGAAAGCCCAAAGAAAGCCCAAAGAAAGCCCAAAGAAAGCCCAAAGAAAGCCCAAAGAAAGGGGAACGAAAGCCCAAAGAAAGCCCAAAGAAAGGGGAAAGAAAGCCCAAAGAAAGCCCAAGAAAGGGGAAAGAAAGCCCAAAGAAAGCCCAAAGAAAGGGGAAAGAAAGCCCAAAGAAAGCCCAAAGAGAGGGGAAAGAAAGCCCAAATAAAGCCCAAAGAAAGACCAAAGAAAGCCCAAAGAAAGCCCAAAGAAAGCCAAAAGAAAAGGGAAAGAAGGCCCAAAGAAAGCCCAAAGAAAGCCCAAAGAAAGGGGAAAGAAAGCCCAAAGAAAGGGGAAAGAAAGCCCAAATAAAGCCCAAAGAAAGGGGAGAGAAAGCCCAAAGAAAGCCCAAAGAAATGGGAAAGAAAGCCCAAAGAAAGCCCAAAGAAAGCCAAAGAAAGCCCTAAGAAAGGGGAAAGAAAGCCCAAAGAAAGCCCAAAGAAAGCCCAAAGAAAGGGGAAAGAAAGCCCAAAGAAATCCCAAATAAATCCCAAAGAAATGGGAAAGGAAGCCCAAATAAAGCCCAAAGAAAGCCCAAAGAAAGGGGAAAGAAAGCCCGAAGAAAGGGGAAAAAAGCCCAAAGAAAGGGGAAAGAAAGCCCAAAGAAAGGGGAAAGAAAGCCCAAGGAAAGGGGAAAGAAAGCCCAAAGAAAGCCCAAAGAAAGCCCAAAGAAAGTGGAAAGAAAGCCCAAAGAAAGCCCAAGGAAAGGGGAAAGAAAGCCCAAAGAAAGCCCAAAGAAAGGGGAAAGAAAGCCCAAAGAAAGCCAAAAGAAAGCCAAAGAAAGGGGAAAGAAAGCCCAAAGAAAGTCCAAGGAAAGGGGTAAAGAAAGCCCAAAGAAAGCCCAAAGAAAGGGGAAAGAAAGCCCAAAGGAAGGGGAAAGAAAGCCCAAAGTAAGGGGAAAGAAAGCCCAAAGAAAGCCCAAAGAAAGCCCAAAGAAGGGGAAAGAAAGCCAAAAGAAAGCCCAAAGAAAGGGGAAAGAAAGCCCAAAGAAAGTGGAAAGAAAGCCCAAAGAAAGGGGAAAGAAAGCCCAAAGAAAGCCCAAAGAAAGGGGAAAGAAAGCCCAAAGGAAGCCCAAAGAATGGGGAAAGAAAGCCCAAAGAAAGCCCAAAGAAATGGGAAAGAAAGCCCAAAGAAAGCCCAAAGAAATGGGAAAGAAAGCCCAAAGAAAGTCCAAAGAGAGCCCAAGAAAGCCCAAAGAAAAGGGAAAGAAAGCCCCAAGAAAGGGGAAAGAAAGCCCAAAGAAAGCCCAAAGAAAGGGGAAAGAAAGCCCAAAGAAAGGGGAAACAAAGGGGAAAGAAAGCCCACAGAAAGGGGAAAGACAGCCCCAAGAAAGCCCAAAGAAAGCCCAAAGAAAGGGGAAAGAAAGCCCAAAGAAAGCTGAAAGAAAGGTGAAAGAAAGTCCAAAGAAAGGGGAAAGAAAGCCCAAAGAAAGGGGAAAGAAAGCCCAAAGAAAGCCCAAAGAAAGCCCAAAGGAAGCCCAAAGAAAGGGGAAAGGAAGCCCAAAGAAAGCCCAAAGAAAGCCCAAAGAAAGCCCAAAGAAAGCCCAAAGAAAGGGGAAAGAAAGCCCAAAGACAGGGGAAAGAAAGCCCAAAGAAAGGGGAAAGAAAGCCCAAAGAAAGGGGAAAGAAAGCCCAAAGAAAGGGGAAAGAAAGACCAAGGAAAGGGGAAAGAAAGACCAAAGAAAGGGGAAAGAAAGCCCAAAGAAAGGGGAAAGAAAGCCCAAAGAAAGCCCAAAGAAAGCCCAAAGAAAGCCCAAAGAAACAAGAGGGAAAAAAAGCCCAAAGAAAGCCCAAAGAAAGCCCAAAGAAATCTCAAAGAAAGGGGAAAGAAAGCCCAAAGAAAGCCCAAAGAAAGGGGAAAGAAAGCCCAAAAAAAGGGAAAGAAAGCCCAAAGAAAGCCCAAAGAAACGGGAAAGAAAGCCCAAAGAAAGGGGAAAGAAAGCCCAAAGAAAGGGGAAAGAAAGCCCAAAAAAACGGGAAAGAAAGCCCAAAGAAAGCCCAAAGAAACGGGAAAGAAAGCCCAAAGAAAACCCAAAGAAAGCCCAAAGAAAGCCAAAAGAAAAGGGAAAGAAAGCCCAAAGAAAGCCCAAAGAAAGCCCAAAGAAAGCCCAAAGAAAGGGGAAAGAAAGCCCAAAGAAAGCCCAAAGAAAGGGGAAAGAAAGCCCAAAGAAAGCCCAAAGAAAGCCCAAAGAAATCCCAAAGAAAGGGGAAAGAAAGCCCAAAGAAAGCCCAAAGAAAGGGGAAAGAAAGCCCAAAGGAAGGGCAAGAAAGGGGAAAGAAAGCCCAAAGAAAGGGGAAAGAAAGCCCAAAGAAAGGGGAAAGAAAGTCCAAAGAAAGGGGAAAGAAAGCCCAAAGAAAGGGGAAAGAAATCCCAAAGAAAGGGTAAAGAAAGCCCAAAGAAAGCCCAAAGAAATCCCAAAGAAAGGGGAAAGAAAGCCCAAAGAAAGCCCAAAGAAAGGGGAAAGAAAGCCCAAAGAAAGCCCAAAGAAAGGGGAAAGAAAGCCCAAAGAAAGCCCAAAGAAAGGGGAAAGAAAGCCCAAAGAAAGCCCAAAGAAAGGGGAAAGAAAGCCCAAAGAAAGGGGAAAGAAAGCCCAAAGAAAGCCCAAAGAAAGCCCAAAGAAAGGGGAAAGAAAGCCCGAAGACAGGGGAAAGAAAGCCCAAAGAAAGGGGAAAGAAAGCCCAAAGAATGGGGAAAGAAAGCCCAAAGAAACGGGAAAGAAAGCCCAAAGAAAGGGGAAAGAAAGACCAAGGAAACGGGAAAGAAAGACCAAAGAAAGGGGAAAGAGAGCCCAAAGAAAGGGGAAAGAAAGCCCAAAGAGATCCCAAAGAAAGCCCAAAGAAAGCCCAAAGAAAGCCCAAAGAAAGGGGAAAGAAAGCCCAAAGAAAGCCCAAAGAAAGCCCAAAGAAGCCCAAAGAAAGGGGAATGAAAGCCCAAAGAAAGCCCAAAGAAAGGGGAAAGAAAGCCCAAAGAAAGCCCAAAGAAAGCCCAAAGAAGCCCAAAGAAAGGGGAATGAAAGCCCAAAGAAAGCCCAAAGAAAGGGTAAAGAAAGCCCAAAAAAAGGGGAAAGAAAGCCAAAGAAAGCCCAAAGAAACGGGAAAGAAAGCCCAAAGAAAGCCCAAAGAAAGCCCAAAGAAAGGGGAAAGAAAGCCCAAAAAAGGAGGAAAGAAAGCCCAAAGAAAGCCCAAAGAAACGGGAAAGAAAGCCCAAAGAAAGCCCAAAGAAAGCCCAAAGAAAGCCAAAAGAAAAGGAAAGAAAGCCCAAAGAAAGCCCAAAGAAAGCCCAAAGAAAGGGGAAAAAGAGCTCAAAGAAAGCCCAAAGAAAGCCCAAAGAAAGCCCAAAGAAAGGGGAAAGAAATCCCAAAGAAAGCCCAAAGAAAGGGGAAAGAAAGCCCAAAGAAAGCCCAAAGAAAGGGGAAAGAAAGCCCAAAGAAAGCCCAAAGAAAGGGGAAAGAAAGCCCAAAAAAAGGGGAAAGAAAGCCCAAAGAAAGCCCAAAGAAACGGGAAAGAAAGCCCAAAGAAAGCCCAAAGAAAGCCCAAAGGAAGGGGAAAGAAAGCCCAAAAAAAGGGGAAAGAGAGCCCAAAGAAAGCCCAAAGAAACGGGAAAGAAAGCCCAAAGAAAGCCCAAAGAAAGCCCAAAGAAAGCCAAAAGAAAGGGAAAGAAAGCCCAAAGAGAGCCCAAAGAAAGCCCAAAAAAAGGGGAAAGAAAGCCCAAAGAAAGCCCAAAGAAAGGGGATAGAAAGCAAGAAGAAAGGGGAAAGAAAGCCCAAAGAAAGGGGAAAGAAAGCCCAAAGAATGGGAAAGAAAGCCCAAAGAAAGGGGAAAGAAAGCCCAAAGAAAGGGGAAAGAAAGACCAAGGAAACGGAAAGAAAGACCAAAGAAAGGGGAAAGAAAGCCCAAAGAAAGGGGAAAGAAAGCCCAAAGAAATCCCAAAGAAAGCCCAAAGAAAGCCCAAAGAAAGCCCAAAGAAAGGGGAAAGAAAGCCCAAAGAAAGCCCAAAGAAAGCCCAAAGAAATCCCAAAGAAAGGGGAAAGAAAGCCCAAAGAAAGCCCAAAGAAAGGGGAAAGAAAGCCCAAAAAAAGGGGAAAGAAAGCCCAAAGAAAGCCCAAAGAAACGGGAAAGAAAGCCCAAAGAAAGGGGAAAGAAAGCCCAAAGAAAGGGGAAAGAAAGCCCAAAAAAACGGGAAAGAAAGCCCAAAGAAAACCCAAAGAAAGCCCAAAGAAAGCCAAAAGAAAAGGGAAAGAAAGCCCAAAGAAAGCCCAAAGAAAGCCCAAAGAAAGCCCAAAGAAAGCCCAAAGAAAGGGGAAAAAGAGCCCAAAGAAAGCCCAAAGAAAGCCCAAAGAAAGCCCAAAGAAAGGGGAAAGAAAGCCCAAAGAAAGCCCAAAGAAAGGGAAAGAAAGCCCAAAGAAAGGGGAAAGAAAGCCAAATAAAGCCCAAAGAAAGCCCAAAGAAATCCCAAAGAAAGGGGAAAGAAAGCCCAAAGAAAGCCCAAAGAAAGGGGAAAGAAAGCCCAAAGGAAGGGGCAAGAAAGGGGAAAGAAAGCCCAAAGAAAGGGGAAAGAAAGCCCAAAGAAAGCCCAAAGAAAGCCAAAGAAAGGGGAAAGAAAGCCCAAAGAAAGGGGAAAGAAAGCCCAAAGAAAGCCCAAAGAAAGGGGAGAGAAAGCCCAAAGAAAGCCCAAAGAAATGGGAAAGAAAGCCCAAAGAAAGCCCAAAGAAAGCCCAAAGAAAGCCCAAAGAAAGCCCTAAGAAAGGGGAAAGAAAGCCCAAAGAAAGCCCAAAGAAAGGGGAAAGAAAGCCCAAAGAAAGCCCAATAAAGCCCAAAGAAAGGGGAAAGGAAGCCCAAAGACGGCCCAAAGAAAGCCCAAAGAAAGCCCAAAGAAAGCCCAAAGAGAGGGAAAGAAAGCCCGAAGAAAGGGGAAAGAAAGCCCAAAGAAAGGGGAAAGAAAGCCCAAAGAATGGGGAAAGAAAGCCCAAAGAAACGGGAAAGAAAGCCCAAAGAAAGGGGAAAGAAAGACCAAGGAAACAGGAAAGAAAGACCAAAGAAAGCCCAAAGAAAGGGGAAAGAAAGCCCCAAAGAAATCCCAAAGAAAGCCCATGGAAAGGGGAAAGAAAGCCCAAAGAAAGCCCAAAGAAAGGGGAAAGAAAGCCCAAAGAAAGGGGAAAGAAAGCCAAAGAAAGGGGAAAGAAAGCCCTAAGAAAGCCCAAAGAAAGGGGAAAGAAAGCCCAAAGAAAGCCCAAAGAAAGGGGAAAGAAAGCCAAAGAAAGCCCAAAGAGAGCCCAAAGAAAGCCCAAAGAAAGGGGAAAGAAAGCCCAAAGAAAGACCAAAGAAAGGGGAAAGAAAGCCCGAAGAAAGGGGAAAGAAAGCCCAAAGAAAGGGGAAAGAAAGCCCAAAGAATGGGGAAAGAAAGCCCAAAGAAAGGGGAAAGAAAGCCCAAAGAAAGGGGAAAGAAAGACCAAGGAAACGGGAAAGAAAGACCAAAGAAAGGGAAAGAAAGCCCAAAGAAAGGGGAAAGAAAGCCCAAAGAAAGCCCAAAGAAAAGGGAAAGAAAGCCCAAAGGAAGGGGCAAGAAAGGGGAAAGAAAGCCCAAAGAAAGGGGAAAGAAAGCCCAAAGAAAGCCCAAAGAAAGCCCAAAGAAAGGGGAAAGAAAGCCAAAGAAAGCCCAAAGAAAGGGGAAAGAAAGCCCAAAGAAAGCCCAAAGAAAGGGGAAAGAAAGCCCAAAGAAAGGGGAAAGAAAGCCCAGAGAAAGCCCAAAGAAAGGGGAAAGAAAGCCCAAAGAAAGGGGAAAGAAAGCCCAAAGAAAGCCCAAAGAAAGGGGAAAGAAAGCCCAAAGAAAGGGGAAAGAAAGCCCAAAGAAAGGGGAAAGAAAGACCAAAGAAAGCCCAAAGAGAGCCCAAAGAAAGCCCAAAGAAAGCCCAAAGAAAGGGGAAAGAAAGCCCAACGAAAGCCCAAAGAAAGCCCATGGAAAGGGGAAAGAAAGCCCAAAGAAAGCCCAAAGAAAGGGGAAAGAAAGCCCAAAGAAAGGGGAAAGAAAGCCCAAAGAAAGGGGAAAGAAAGCCCTAAGAAAGCCCAAGAAAGGGGAAAGAAAGCCCAAAGAAAGCCCAAAGAAATCCCAAAGAAAGCCCAAAGAGAGCCCAAAGAAAGCCCAAAGAAAGGGGAAAGACAGCCCAAAGAAAGGGGAAAGAAAGCCCAAAGAAAGCCCAAAGAAAGCCCAAAGAAAGCCCAAAGAAAGGGGAAAGAAAGCGCAAAGAATGTGGAAAGAAAGCCCAAAGAAAGCCCAAAGAAAGCCCAAAGAAAGGGGAAAGGAAGCCCAAGGAAAGCCCAAAGAAGCCCAAGAAAGCCCAAAGAAAGGGGAAAGAAAACCAAAGAAAGGGGAAAGAAAGCCCAAAGAAAGGGGAAAGAAAGCCCAAAGAAAGGGGAAAGAAAGCCCAAAGAAAGGGGAAAGAATGTCCAAAGAAAGGGGAAAGAAAGTCCAAAGAAAGGGGAAAGAAAGCCAAAGAAAGGGGAAAGAAAGCCCAAAGAAAGGGGAAAGAAAGCCCAAAGAAAGCCCAAAGAAAGGGGAAAGAAAGCCCAAAGAAAGCCCAAAGAAAGCCCAAAGAAAGGGAAAAGAAAGCCCAAAGAAAGGGGAAAGAAAGCCCAAAGAAAGCCCAAAGAAAGGGGAAAGAAAGCCCGAAGAAAGCCCAAAGAAAGGGGAAAGAAAGCCCAAAGAAAGCCCAAAGAAAGCCCAAAGAAAGCCCAAAGAAAGGGGAACGAAAGCCCAAAGAAAGCCCAAAGAAAGGGAAAGAAAGCCCAAAGAAAGCCCAAAGAAAGGGGAAAGAAAGCCCAAAGAAAGCCCAAAGAAAGGGGAAAGAAAGCCCAAAGAAAGCCCAAAGAGAGGGGAAAGAAAGCCCAAATAAAGCCCAAAGAAAGACCAAAGAAAGCCCAAGAAAGCCCAAAGAAAGCCAAAAGAAAAGGGAAAGAAGGCCCAAAGAAAGCCCAAAGAAAGCCCAAAGAAAGGGGAAAGAAAGCCCAAAGAAAGGGGAAAGAAAGCCCAAATAAAGCCCAAAGAAAGGGGAGAGAAAGCCCAAAGAAAGCCCAAAGAAATGGAAAGAAAGCCCAAAGAAAGCCCAAAGAAAGCCCAAAGAAAGCCCTAAGAAAGGGGAAAGAAAGCCCAAAGAAAGCCCAAAGAAAGCCCAAAGAAAGGGGAAAGAAAGCCCAAGAAATCCCAAATAAATCCCAAAGAAATGGGAAAGGAAGCCCAAATAAAGCCCAAAGAAAGCCCAAAGAAAGCCCAAAGAAAGGGGAAAGAAAGCCCGAAGAAAGGGGAAAAAAGCCCAAAGAAAGGGGAAAGAAAGCCCAAAGAAAGGGGAAAGAAAGCCCAAGGAAAGGGGAAAGAAAGCCCAAAGAAAGCCCAAAGAAAGCCCAAAGAAAGTGGAAAGAAAGCCCAAAGAAAGCCCAAGGAAAGGGGAAAGAAAGCCCAAAGAAAGCCCAAAGAAAGGGGAAAGAAAGCCCAAAGAAAGCCAAAAGAAAGCCCAAAGAAAGGGGAAAGAAAGCCCAAAGAAAGTCCAAGGAAAGGGGTAAAGAAAGCCCAAAGAAAGCCCAAAGAAAGGGGAAAGAAAGCCCAAAGAAAGGGGAAAGAAAGCCCAAAGTAAGGGGAAAGAAAGCCCAAAGAAAGCCCAAAGAAAGCCCAAAGAAGGGGAAAGAAAGCCAAAAGAAAGCCCAAAGAAAGGGGAAAGAAAGCCCAAAGAAAGTGGAAGAAAGCCCAAAGAAAGGGGAAAGAAAGCCCAAAGAAAGCCCAAAGAAAGGGGAAAGAAAGCCCAAAGGAAGCCCAAAGAATGGGGAAAGAAAGCCCAAAGAAAGCCCAAAGAAATGGGAAGAAAGCCCAAAGAAAGCCCAAAGAAATGGTAAAGAAAGCCCAAAGAAAGTCCAAAGAGAGCCCAAAGAAAGCCCAAAGAAAAGGGAAAGAAAGCCCCAAGAAAGGGGAAAGAAAGCCCAAAGAAAGCCCAAAGAAAGGGGAAAGAAAGCCCAAAGAAAGGGGAAACAAAGGGGAAAGAAAGCCCACAGAAAGGGGAAAGACAGCCCAAGAAAGCCCAAAGAAAGCCCAAAGAAAGGGGAAAGAAAGCCCAAAGAAAGCTGAAAGAAAGGTGAAAGAAAGTCCAAAGAAAGGGGAAAGAAAGCCCAAAGAAAGGGGAAAGAAAGCCCAAAGAAAGCCCAAAGAAAGCCCAAAGGAAGCCCAAAGAAAGGGGAAAGGAAGCCCAAAGAAAGCCCAAAGAAAGCCCAAAGAAAGCCCAAAGAAAGGGGAAAGAAAGCCCAAAGACAGGGGAAAGAAAGCCCAAAGAAAGGGGAAAGAAAGCCCAAAGAAAGGGGAAAGAAAGCCCAAAGAAAGGGGAAAGAAAGACCAAGGAAAGGGGAAAGAAAGACCAAAGAAAGGGGAAAGAAAGCCCAAAGAAAGGGGAAAGAAAGCCCGAAGAAAGGGGAAAGAAAGCCCAAAGAAAGCCCAAAGAAAGCCCAAAGAAAGCCCAAAGAAAGGGGAAAAAAAGCCCAAAGAAAGCCAAAGAAATCCCAAAGAAAGGGGAAAGAAAGCCCAAAGAAAGCCCAAAGAAAGGGGAAAGAAAGCCCAAAAAAAGGGAAAGAAAGCCCAAAGAAAGCCCAAAGAAACGGGAAAGAAAGCCCAAAGAAAGGGGAAAGAAAGCCCAAAGAAAGGGGAAAGAAAGCCCAAAAAAACGGGAAAGAAAGCCCAAAGAAAGCCCAAAGAAAGCCCAAAGAAAGCCAAAAGAAAACCCAAAGAAAGCCCAAAGAAAGCCAAAAGAAAAGGGAAAGAAAGCCCAAAGAAAGCCCAAAGAAAGCCCAAAGAAAGCCCAAAGAAAGCCCAAAGAAAGGGGAAAGAAAGCCCAAAGAAAGCCCAAAGAAAGGGGAAAGAAAGCCCAAAGAAAGCCCAAAGAAAGCCCAAAGAAATCCCAAAGAAAGGGGAAAGAAAGCCCAAAGAAAGCCCAAAGAAAGGGGAAAGAAAGCCCAAAGGAAGGGGCAAGAAAGGGGAAAGAAAGCCCAAAGAAAGGGGAAAGAAAGCCCAAAGAAAGGGGAAAGAAAGTCCAAAGAAAGGGGAAAGAAAGCCCAAAGAAAGGGGAAAGAAATCCCAAAGAAAGGGTAAAGAAAGCCCAAAGAAAGCCCAAAGAAATCCCAAAGAAAGGGGAAAGAAAGCCCAAAGAAAGCCCAAAGAAAGGGGAAAGAAAGCCCAAAGAAAGCCCAAGAAAGGGGAAAGAAAGCCCAAAGAAAGCCCAAAGAAAGGGGAAAGAAAGCCCAAAGAAAGCCCAAAGAAAGGGGAAAGAAAGCCCAAAGAAAGGGGAAAGAAAGCCCAAAGAAAGCCCAAAGAAAGCCCAAAGAAAGGGGAAAGAAAGCCCGAAGACAGGGGAAAGAAAGCCCAAAGAAAGGGGAAAGAAAGCCCAAAGAATGGGGAAAGAAAGCCCAAAGAAACGGGAAAGAAAGCCCAAAGAAAGGGGAAAGAAAGACCAAGGAAACGGGAAAGAAAGACCAAAGAAAGGGGAAAGAGAGCCCAAAGAAAGGGAAAGAAAGCCCAAAGAGATCCCAAAGAAAGCCCAAAGAAAGCCCAAAGAAAGCCCAAAGAAAGGGGAAAGAAAGCCCAAAGAAAGCCCAAAGAAAGCCCAAAGAAGCCCAAAGAAAGGGAATGAAAGCCCAAAGAAAGCCCAAAGAAAGGGTAAAGAAAGCCCAAAAAAAGGGGAAAGAAAGCCCAAAGAAAGCCCAAAGAAACGGGAAAGAAAGCCCAAAGAAAGCCCAAAGAAAGCCCAAAGAAAGGGGAAAGAAAGCCCAAAAAAGGAGGAAAGAAAGCCCAAAGAAAGCCCAAAGAAACGGGAAAGAAAGCCCAAAGAAAGCCCAAAGAAAGCCCAAAGAAAGCCAAAAGAAAAGGGAAAGAAAGCCCAAAGAAAGCCCAAAGAAAGCCCAAAGAAAGGGGAAAAAGAGCTCAAAGAAAGCCCAAAGAAAGCCAAAGAAAGCCCAAAGAAAGGGGAAAGAAATCCCAAAGAAAGCCAAAGAAAGGGGAAAGAAAGCCCAAAGAAAGCCCAAAGAAAGGGGAAAGAAAGCCCAAAGAAAGCCCAAAGAAAGGGGAAAGAAAGCCCAAAAAAAGGGGAAAGAAAGCCCAAAGAAAGCCCAAAGAAACGGGAAAGAAAGCCCAAAGAAAGCCCAAAGAAAGCCCAAAGGAAGGGGAAAGAAAGCCCAAAAAAAGGGGAAAGAGAGCCCAAAGAAAGCCCAAGAAACGGGAAAGAAAGCCCAAAGAAAGCCCAAAGAAAGCCCAAAGAAAGCCAAAAGAAAAGGGAAAGAAAGCCCAAAGAGAGCCCAAAGAAAGCCCAAAAAAAGGGAAAGAAAGCCCAAAGAAAGCCCAAAGAAAGGGGATAGAAAGCAAGAAGAAAGGGGAAAGAAAGCCCAAAGAAAGGGGAAAGAAAGCCCAAAGAATGGGGAAAGAAAGCCCAAAGAAAGGGGAAAGAAAGCCCAAAGAAAGGGGAAAGAAAGACCAAGGAAACGGGAAAGAAAGACCAAAGAAAGGGGAAAGAAAGCCCAAAGAAAGGGGAAAGAAAGCCCAAAGAAATCCCAAAGAAAGCCCAAAGAAAGCCCAAAGAAAGCCCAAAGAAAGGGGAAAGAAAGCCCAAAGAAAGCCCAAAGAAAGCCCAAAGAAATCCCAAAGAAAGGGGAAAGAAAGCCCAAAGAAAGCCCAAAGAAAGGGGAAAGAAAGCCCAAAAAAAGGGAAAGAAAGCCCAAAGAAAGCCCAAAGAAACGGGAAAGAAAGCCCAAAGAAAGGGGAAAGAAAGCCCAAAGAAAGGGGAAAGAAAGCCCAAAAAAACGGGAAAGAAAGCCCAAAGAAAGCCCAAAGAAACGGGAAAGAAAGCCCAAAGAAAACCCAAAGAAAGCCCAAAGAAAGCCAAAAGAAAAGGGAAAGAAAGCCCAAAGAAAGCCCAAAGAAAGCCCAAAGAAAGCCCAAAGAAAGCCCAAAGAAAGGGGAAAAAGAGCCCAAAGAAAGCCCAAAGAAAGCCCAAAGAAAGGGAAAGAAAGCCCAAAGAAAGGGGAAAGAAAGCCAAATAAAGCCCAAAGAAAGCCCAAAGAAATCCAAAGAAAGGGGAAAGAAAGCCCAAAGAAAGCCCAAAGAAAGGGGAAAGAAAGCCCAAAGGAAGGGGCAAGAAAGGGGAAAGAAAGCCCAAAGAAAGGGGAAAGAAAGCCCAAAGAAAGCTGAAAGAAAGCCCAAAGAAAGGGGAAAGAAAGCCCAAAGAAAGGGGAAAGAAAGCCCAAAGAAAGCCCAAAGAAAGGGGAGAGAAAGCCCAAAGAAAGCCCAAAGAAATGGGAAAGAAAGCCCAAAGAAAGCCCAAAGAAAGCCCAAAGAAAGCCCAAAGAAAGCCCTAAGAAAGGGGAAAGAAAGCCCAAAGAAAGCCCAAAGAAAGGGGAAAGAAAGCCCAAAGAAAGCCCAAATAAAGCCCAAAGAAAGGGGAAAGGAAGCCCAAAGACGGCCCAAAGAAAGCCCAAAGAAAGCCCAAAGAAAGCCCAAAGAGAGGGGAAAGAAAGCCCGAAGAAAGGGGAAAGAAAGCCCAAAGAAAGGGGAAAGAAAGCCCAAAGAATGGGGAAAGAAAGCCCAAAGAAACGGGAAAGAAAGCCCAAAGAAAGGGGAAAGAAAGACCAAGGAAACAGGAAAGAAAGACCAAAGAAAGCCCAAAGAAAGGGGAAAGAAAGCCCAAAGAAATCCCAAAGAAAGCCCATGGAAAGGGGAAAGAAAGCCCAAAGAAAGCCCAAAGAAAGGGGAAAGAAAGCCCAAAGAAAGGGGAAAGAAAGCCCAAAGAAAGGGGAAAGAAAGCCCTAAGAAAGCCCAAAGAAAGGGGAAAGAAAGCCCAAAGAAAGCCCAAAGAAAGGGGAAAGAAAGCCCAAAGAAAGCCCAAAGAGAGCCCAAAGAAAGCCCAAAGAAAGGGGAAAGAAAGCCCAAAGAAAGCCCAAAGAAAGGGGAAAGAAAGCCCGAAGAAAGGGGAAAGAAAGCCCAAAGAAAGGGGAAAGAAAGCCCAAAGAATGGGGAAAGAAAGCCCAAAGAAAGGGGAAAGAAAGCCCAAAGAAAGGGGAAAGAAAGACCAAGGAAACGGGAAAGAAAGACCAAAGAAAGGGGAAAGAAAGCCCAAAGAAAGGGGAAAGAAAGCCCAAAGAAAGCCCAAAGAAAGCCCAAAGAAAGCCCAAAGAAAGCCCAAAGAAAGGGGAAAGAAAGCCCAAAGAAAGCCCAAAGAAAGCCCAAAGAAATCCCAAAGAAAGGGGAAAGAAAGCCCAAAGAAAGCCCAAAGAAAGGGGAAAGAAAGCCCAAAAAAAGGGGAAAGAAAGCCCAAAGAAAGCCCAAAGAAACGGGAAAGAAAGCCCAAAGAAAGGGGAAAGAAAGCCCAAAGAAAGCCCAAAGAAAGCCCAAAGAAAGCCCAAAGAAAGCCAAAAGAAAGCCCAAAGAAACGGGAAAGAAAGCCCAAAGAAAACCCAAAGAAAGCCCAAAGAAAGCCAAAAGAAAAGGGAAAGAAAGCCCAAAGAAAGCCCAAAGAAAGCCCAAAGAAAGCCCAAAGAAAGCCAAAAGAAAGGGGAAAAAGAGCCCAAAGAAAGCCCAAAGAAAGCCCAAAGAAAGCCCAAAGAAAGGGGAAAGAAAGCCCAAAGAAAGCCCAAAGAAAGGGGAAAGAAAGCCCAAAGAAAGCCCAAAGAAAGGGGAAAGAAAGCCCAAAGAAAGCCCAAAGAAAGGGAAAGAAAGCCCAAAGAAAGCCCAAAGAAAGGGGAAAGAAACCCCAAAGAAAGCCCAAAGAGAGGGGAAAGAAAGCCCAAAGGAAGGGGCAAGAAAGGGGAAAGAAAGCCCAAAGAAAGGGGAAAGAAAGCCCAAAGAAAGCCCAAAGAAAGCCCAAAGAAAGGGGAAAGAAAGCCCAAAGAAAGGGGAAAGAAAGCCCAAAGAAAGCCCAAAGAAAGGGGAGAGAAAGCCCAAAGAAAGCCCAAAGAAATGGGAAAGAAAGCCCAAAGAAAGCCCAAAGAAAGCCCTAAGAAAGCCCTAAGAAAGGGGAAAGAAAGCCCAAAGAAAGCCCAAAGAAAGGGGAAAGAAAGCCCAAAGAAAGCCCAAATAAAGCCCAAAGAAAGGGGAAAGGAAGCCCAAAGACGGCCCAAAGAAAGCCCAAAGAAAGCCCAAAGAAAGCCCAAAGAGAGGGGAAAGAAAGCCCGAAGAAAGGGGAAAGAAAGCCCAAAGAAAGGGGAAAGAAAGCCCAAAGAATTGGGAAAGAAAGCCCAAAGAAACGGGAAAGAAAGCCCAAAGAAAGGGGAAAGAAAGACCAAGGAAACAGGAAAGAAAGACCAAAGAAAGGGGAAAGAGAGCCCAAAGAACGGGGAAAGAAAGCCCAAAGAAATCCCAAAGAAAGCCCAAAGACAGCCCAAAGAAAGCCCAAAGAAAGGGGAAAGAAAGCCCAAAGAAAGCCCAAAGAAAGCCCAAAGAAAGCCCAAAGAAAGCCCAAAGAAGCCTAAAGAAAGGGGAAAGAAAGCCCAAAGAAAGCCCAAAGAAAGGGGAAAGAAAGCCCAAAAAAAGGGGAAAGAAAGCCCAAAGAAAGCCCAAAGAAACGGGAAAGAAAGCCCAAAGAAAGCCCAAAGAAAGCCCAAAGAAAGCCCAAAGAAAGCCCAAAAAAGGAGGAAAGAAAGCCCAAAGAAAGCCCAAAGAAACGGGAAAGAAAGCCCAAAGAAAGCCCAAAGAAAGCCAAAAAAAAAGGGAAAGAAAGCCCAAAGAAAGCCCAAAGAAAGCCCAAAGAAAGGGGAAAAAGAGCTCAAAGAAAGCCCAAAGAAAGCCCAAAGAAAGCCCAAAGAAAGGGGAAAGAAATCCCAAAGAAAGCCCAAAGAAAGGGGAAAGAAAGCCCAAAGAAAGCCCAAAGAAAGGGGAAAGAAAGCCCAAAGAAAGCCCAAAGAAAGGGGAAAGAAAGCCCAAAAAAAGGGGAAAGAAAGCCCAAAGAAAGCCCAAAGAAACGGGAAAGAAAGCCCAAAGAAAGCCCAAAGAAAGCCCAAAGAAAGCCCAAAGAAAGGGGAAAGAAAGCCCAAAAAAAGGGGAAAGAGAGCCCAAAGAAAGCCCAAAGAAACGGGAAAGAAATCCCAAAGAAAGCCCAAAGAAAGCCCAAAGAAAGCCAAAAGAAAAGGGAAAGAAAGCCCAAAGAAAGCCCAAAGAAAGCCCAAAGAAAGCGGAAAAAGTGCCCAAAGAAAGGGGAAAGTAAACCCAAAGAAAGCCCAAAGAAAGGGGAAAGAAGGCCCAAAGAAAGCCCAAAGAAAGGGGAAAGAAAGCCCAAAGAAAGCCCAAAGAAAATGGGAAAGAAAGCCCAAAGAAAGCCCAAGGAAAGCCCAAAGAAAGGGGAAAGAAAGCCCAAAGAAAGCCCAAAGAAAGGGGAAAGAAAGCCCAAAGGAAGGGGCAAGAAAGGGGCAAGAAAGGGGAAAGAAAGCCCAAAGAAAGGGGAAAGAAAGCCCAAAGAAAGCCCAAAGAAAGGGGAAAGAAAGCCCAAAGAAAGCCCAAAGAAAGGGGAAAGAAAGCCCAAAGAAAGCCCAAAGAAAGGGGAAAGAAAGCCCAAAGAAAGGGGAAAGAAAGCCCAAAGAAAGCCCAAAGAAAGGGGAAAGAAAGCCCAAAGAAAGGGGAAAGAAAGCCCAAAGAAAGCCCAAAGAAAGGGGAAAGAAAGCCCAAAGAAAGCCCAAATAAAGGGGAAAGAAAGCCCAAAGAAAGGGGAAAGAAAGCCCAAAGAAAGCCCAAAGAGAGCCCAAAGAAAGCCCAAAGAAAGCCCAAAGAGAGCCCAAAGAAAGCCCAAAGAAAGCCCAAAGAAAGCCCATGGAAAGGGGAAAGAAAGCCCAAAGAAAGCCCAAAGAAAGGGGAAAGAAAGCCCAAAGAAAGGGGAAAGAAAGCCCAAAGAAAGGGGAAAGAAAGCCCTAAGAAAGCCCAAAGAAAGGGGAAAGAAAGCCCAAAGAAAGCCCAAAGAAAGGGGAAAGAAAGCCCAAAGAAAGCCCAAAGAGAGCCCAAAGAAAACCCAAAGAAAGGGGAAAGAAAGCCCAAAGAAAGCCCAAAGAAAGGGGAAAGAAAGCCCGAAGAAAGGGGAAAGAAAGCCCAAAGAAAGGGGAAAGAAAGCCCAAAGAATGGGGAAAGAAAGCCCAAAGAAAGGGGAAAGAAAGCCCAAAGAAAGGGGAAAGAAAGACCAAGGAAACGGGAAAGAAAGACCAAAGAAAGGGGAAAGAAAGCCCAAAGAAAGGGGAAAGAAAGCCCAAAGAAAGCCCAAAGAAAGCCCAAAGAAAGGGTAAAGAAAGCCCAAAGAAAGGGGAAAGAAAGCCCAAAGAAAGCCCAAAGAAAGGGGAAAGAAAGCCCAAAGAAAGGGGAAAGAAAGCCCAAAGAAAGCCCAAAGAAAGGGGAAAGAAAGCCCAAAGAAAGGGGAAAGAAAGCCCAAAGAAAGCCCAAAGAAAGGGGAAAGAAAGCCCAAAGAAAGCCCAAAGAAAGGGGAAAGAAAGCCCAAAGAAAGGGGAAAGAAAGCCCAAAGAAAGCCCAAAGAGAGCCCAAAGAAAGCCCAAAGAAAGCCCAAAGAAAGGGGAAAGAAAGCCCAACGAAAGCCCAAAGAAAGCCCATGGAAAGGGGAAAGAAAGCCCAAAGAAAGCCCAAAGAAAGGGGAAAGAAAGCCCAAAGAAAGGGGAAAGAAAGCCCAAAGAAAGGGGAAAGAAAGCCCTAAGAAAGCCCAAAGAAAGGGGAAAGAAAGCCCAAAGAAAGCCCAAAGAAAGGGGAAAGAAAGCCCAAAGAAAGCCCAAAGAGAGCCCTAAGAAAGCCCAAAGAAAGGGGAAAGAAAGCCCAAAGAAAGCCCAAAGAAAGCCCAAAGAAAGGGGAAAGAAAGCCCAAAGAAAGGGGAAAGAAAGCCCAAAGAATGGGGAAAGAAAGCCCAAAGAAAGGGGAAAGAAAGCCCAAAGAAAGGGGAAAGAAAGACCAAGGAAACGGGAAAGAAAGACCAAAGAAAGGGGAAAGAAAGCCCAAAGAAAGGGGAAAGAAAGCCCAAAGAAAGCCCAAAGAAAGCCCAAAGAAAGCCCAAAGAAAGGGGAAAGAAAGCCCAAAGAAAGCCCAAAGAAAGCCCAAAGAAATCCCAAAGAAAGGGGAAAGAAAGCCCAAAAAAAGGGGAAAGAAAGCCCAAAGAAAGCCCAAAGAAACGGGAAAGAAAGCCCAAAGAAAGGGGAAAGAAAGACCAAGGAAACAGGACAGAAAGGGGAAAGAAAGCCCAAAGAAAGGGGAAAGAAAGCCCAAAGAAAGCCCAAAGAAAGCCCATGGAAAGGGGAAAGAAAGCCCAAGAAAGCCCAAAGAAAGGGGAAAGAAAGCCCAAAGAAAGGGGAAAGAAAGCCCAAACAAAGGGGAAAGAAAGCCCTAAGAAAGCCCAAAGAAAGGGGAAAGAAAGCCCAAAGAAAGCCCAAAGAAAGGGGAAAGAAAGCCCAAAGAAAGCCCAAAGAGAGCCCAAAGAAAGCCCAAAGAAAGGGGAAAGAAAGCCCAAAGAAAGCCCAAAGAAAGGGGAAAGAAAGCCCGAAGAAAGGGGAAAGAAAGCCCAAAGAAAGGGGAAAGAAAGCCCAAAGAATGGGGAAAGAAAGCCCAAAGAAAGGGGAAAGAAAGCCCAAAGAAAGGGGAAAGAAAGACCAAGGAAACGGGAAAGAAAGACCAAAGAAAGGGGAAAGAAAGCCCAAAGAAAGGGGAAAGAAAGCCCAAAGAAAGCCCAAAGAAAGCCCAAAGAAAGCCCAAAGAAAGGGGAAAGAAAGCCCAAAGAAAGCCCAAAGAAAGCCCAAAGAAATCCCAAAGAAAGGGGAAAGAAAGCCCAAAGAAAGCCCAAAGAAAGGGGAAAGAAAGCCCAAAAAAAGGGGAAAGAAAGCCCAAAGAAAGCCCAAAGAAACGGGAAAGAAAGCCCAAAGAAAGGGGAAAGAAAGCCCAAAGAAAGGGGAAAGAAAGCCCAAAAAAACGGGAAAGAAAGCCCAAAGAAAGCCCAAAGAAACGGGAAAGAAAGCCCAAAGAAAACCCAAAGAAAGCCCAAAGAAAGCCAAAAGAAAAGGGAAAGAAAGCCCAAAGAAAGCCCAAAGAAAGCCCAAAGAAAGCCCAAAGAAAGCCCAAAGAAAGGGGAAAAAGAGCCCAAAGAAAGCCCAAAGAAAGCCCAAAGAAAGCCCAAAGAAAGGGGAAAGAAAGCCCAAAGAAAGCCCAAAGAAAGGGGAAAGAAAGCCCAAAGAAAGCCCAAAGAAAGGGGAAAGAAAGCCAAATAAAGCCCAAAGAAAGCCCAAAGAAATCCCAAAGAAAGGGGAAAGAAAGCCCAAAGAAAGCCCAAAGAAAGGGGAAAGAAAGCCCAAAGGAAGGGGCAAGAAAGTGGAAAGAAAGCCCAAAGAAAGGAAAAAGAAAGCCCAAAGAAAGCCCAAAGAAAGCCCAAAGAAAGGGGAAAGAAAGCCCAAAGAAAGGGGAAAGAAAGCCCAAAGAAAGCCCAAAGAAAGGGGAGAGAAAGCCCAAAGAAAGCCCAAAGAAATGGGAAAGAAAGCCCAAAGAAAGCCCAAAGAAAGCCCAAAGAAAGGGGAAAGAAAGCCCAAAGAAAGACCAAATAAAGCCCAAAGAAAGGGGAAAGGAAGCCCAAAGACGGCCCAAAGAAAGCCCAAAGAAAGCCCAAAGAAAGCCCAAAGAGAGGGAAAGAAAGCCAGAAGAAAGGGGAAAGAAAGCCCAAAGAAAGGGGAAAGAAAGCCCAAAGAATGGGGAAAGAAAGCCCAAAGAAACGGGAAAGAAAGCCCAAAGAAAGGGGAAAGAAAGACCAAGGAAACAGGAAAGAAAGACCAAAGAAAGGGGAAAGAGAGCCCAAAGAACGGGGAAAGAAAGCCCAAAGAAATCCCAAAGAAAGCCCAAAGACATCCCAAAGAAAGCCCAAAGAAAGGGGAAAGAAAGCCCAAAGAAAGCCCAAAGAAAGCCCAAAGAAAGCCCAAAGAAAGCCCAAAGAAGCCTAAAGAAAGGGGAAAGAAAGCCCAAAGAAAGCCCAAAGAAAGGGGAAAGAAAGCCCAAAAAAAGGGGAAAGAAAGCCCAAAGAAAGCATAAAGAAACGGGAAAGAAAGCCCAAAGAAAGCCCAAAGAAAGCCCAAAGAAAGCCCAAAGAAGCCTAAAGAAAGGGGAAAGAAAGCCCAAAGAAAGCCCAAAGAAAGGGGAAAGAAAGCCCAAAAAAAGGGGAAAGAAAGCCCAAAGAAAGCCCAAAGAAACGGGAAAGAAAGCCCAAAGAAAGCCCAAAGAAAGCCCAAAGAAAGGGGAAAGAAAGCCCGAAGAAAGGGTAAAGAAAGCCCAAAGAAAGGGGAAAGAAAGCCCAAAGAAAGGGGAAAGAAAGCCCAAGGAAAGGGGAAAGAAAGCCCAAAGAAAGCACAAAGAAAGCCCAAAGAAAGGGGAAAGAAAGCCCAAAGAAAGCCCAAAGAAAGGGGAAAGAAAGCCCAAAGAAAGCCCAAAGAAAGGGGAAAGAAAGCCCAAAGAAAGCCAAAAGAAAGCCCAAAGAAAGGGGAAAGAAAGCCCAAAGAAAGTCCAAGGAAAGGGGTAAAGAAAGCCCAAAGAAAGCCCAAAGAAAGGGGAAAGAAAGCCCAAAGAAAGCCCAAAGAAAGGGGAAAGAAAGCCCAAAGTAAGGGGAAAGAAAGCCCAAAGAAAGCCCAAAGAAAGCCCAAAGAAGGGGAAAGAAAGCCAAAAGAAAGCTCAGAGAAAGGGGAAAGAAAGCCCAAAGAAAGTGGAAAGAAAGCCCAAAGAAAGGGGAAAGAAAGCCCAAAGAAAGCCAAAAGAAAAGGGAAAGAAGTCCCAAAGAAAGCCCAAAGAAAGCCCAAAGAAATGGGAAAGAAAGCCCAAAGAAAGCCCAAAGAAAGGGGAAAGAAAGCCCAAAGAATGCCCAAAGAAAGGGGAACGAAAGCCCAAAGAAAGCCCAAAGAAAGGGGAAAGTAAGCCCAAAGAAAGCCCAAAGAAAGGGGAAAGAAAGCCCAAAGAAAGGGGAAAGAAAGACCAAAGAAAGCCCAAAAAAACGGGAAAGAAAGCCCAAATAAAGCCCAAAGAAAGGGGAAAGAAAGCCCAGAGAAAGCCCAAAGAAATGGGAAAGAATGCCCAAAGAAAGCCCAAAGAAATCCCAAAGAAAGCCCAAAGAAAGCCCAAAGAAAGGGGAAAGAAAGCCCAAAGAAAGGGGAAAGAAAGCCCAAAGAAATCCCAAAGAAAGGGGAAAGAAAGCCCAAAGAAAGCCCAAAGAAAGGGGAAAGAAAGCCCAAAAAAAGGGGAAAGAAAGCCCAAAGAAAGCCCAAAGAAACGGGAAAGAAAGCCCAAAGAAAGGGGAAAGAAAGCCCAAAGAAAGGGGAAAGAAAGCCCAAAAAAACGGGAAAGAAAGCCCAAAGAAAGCCCAAAGAAACGGGAAAGAAAGCCCAAAGAAAACCCAAAGAAAGCCCAAAGAAAGCCAAAAGAAAAGGGAAAGAAAGCCCAAAGAAAGCCCAAAGAAAGCCCAAAGAAAGCCCAAAGAAAGCCCAAAGAAAGGGGAAAAAGAGCCCAAAGAAAGCCCAAAGAAAGCCCAAAGAAAGCCCAAAGAAAGGGGAAAGAAAGCCCAAAGAAAGCCCAAAGAAAGGGGAAAGAAAGCCCAAAGAATGCCCAAAGAAAGGGGAAAGAAAGCCCAAAGAAAGCCCAAAGAAATCCCAAAGAAAGGGGAAAGAAAGCCAAAAGAAAGCCCAAAGAAAGGGGAAAGAAAGCCCAAAGGAAGGGGCAAGAAAGTGGAAAGAAAGCCCAAAGAAAGGAAAAAGAAAGCCCAAAGAAAGCCCAAAGAAAGCCCAAAGAAAGGGGAAAGAAAGCCCAAAGAAAGGGGAAAGAAAGCCCAAAGAAAGCCCAAAGAAAGGGGAGAGAAAGCCCAAAGAAAGCCCAAAGAAATGGGAAAGAAAGCCCAAAGAAAGCCCAAAGAAAGCCCAAAGAAAGCCCTAAGAAAGGGGAAAGAAAGCCCAAAGAAAGCCCAAAGAAAGGGGAAAGAAAGCCCAAAGAAAGACCAAATAAAGCCCAAAGAAAGGGGAAAGGAAGCCCAAAGACGGCCCAAAGAAAGCCCAAAGAAAGCCCAAAGAAAGCCCAAAGAGAGGGGAAAGAAAGCCAGAAGAAAGGGGAAAGAAAGCCCAAAGAAAGGGGAAAGAAAGCCCAAAGAAAGGGGAAAGAAGGCCCAAAGAAAGCCCAAAGAAAGGGGAAAGAAAGCCCAAAGAAAGCCCAAAGAAAATGGGAAAGAAAGCCCAAAGAAAGCCCAAGGAAAGCCCAAAGAAAGGGGAAAGAAAGCCCAAAGAAAGCCCAAAGAAAGGGGAAAGAAAGCCCAAAGGAAGGGGCAAGAAAGGGGCAAGAAAGGGGAAAGAAAGCCCAAAGAAAGGGGAAAGAAAGCCCAAAGAAAGCCAAAGAAAGGGGAAAGAAAGCCCAAAGAAAGCCCAAAGAAAGGGGAAAGAAAGCCCAAAGAAAGCCCAAAGAAAGGGGAAAGAAAGCCCAAAGAAAGGGGAAAGAAAGCCCAAAGAAAGCCCAAAGAAAGGGGAAAGAAAGCCCAAAGAAAGGGGAAAGAAAGCCCAAAGAAAGCCCAAAGAAAGGGGAAAGAAAGCCCAAAGAAAGCCCAAAGAAAGGGGAAAGAAAGCCCAAAGAAAGGGGAAAGAAAGCCCAAAGAAAGCCCAAAGAGAGCCCAAAGAAAGCCCAAAGAAAGCCCAAAGAAAGGGGAAAGAAAGCCCAACGAAAGCCCAAAGAAAGCCCATGGAAAGGGGAAAGAAAGCCCAAAGAAAGCCCAAAGAAAGGGGAAAGAAAGCCCAAAGAAAGGGGAAAGAAAGCCCAAAGAAAGGGGAAAGAAAGCCCTAAGAAAGCCCAAAGAAAGGGGAAAGAAAGCCCAAAGAAAGCCCAAAGAAAGGGGAAAGAAAGCCCAAAGAAAGCCCAAAGAGAGCCCAAAGAAAACCCAAAGAAAGGGGAAAGAAAGCCTAAAGAAAGCCCAAAGAAAGGGGAAAGAAAGCCCGAAGAAAGGGGAAAGAAAGCCCAAAGAAAGGGGAAAGAAAGCCCAAAGAATGGGGAAAGAAAGCCCAAAGAAAGGGGAAAGAAAGCCCAAAGAAAGGGGAAAGAAAGACCAAGGAAACGGGAAAGAAAGACCAAAGAAAGGGGAAAGAAAGCCCAAAGAAAGGGGAAAGAAAGCCCAAAGAAAGCCCAAAGAAAGCCCAAAGAAAGGGGAAAGAAAGCCCAAAGAAAGGGGAAAGAAAGCCCAAAGAAAGCCCAAAGAAAGGGGAAAGAGAGCCCAAAGAAAGGGGAAAGAAAGCCCAAAGAAAGCCCAAAGAAAGGGGAAAGAAAGCCCAAAGAAAGGGGAAAGAAAGCCCAAAGAAAGCCCAAAGAAAGGGGAAAGAAAGCCCAAAGAAAGCCCAAAGAAAGGGGAAAGAAAGCCCAAAGAAAGGGGAAAGAAAGCCCAAAGAAAGCCCAAAGAGAGCCCAAAGAAAGCCCAAAGAAAGCCCAAAGAAAGCCCAAAGAAAGGGGAAAGAAAGCCCAACGAAAGCCCAAAGAAAGCCCAAAGAAAGCCCATGGAAAGGGGAAAGAAAGCCCAAAGAAAGCCCAAAGAAAGGGGAAAGAAAGCCCAAAGAAAGGGGAAAGAAAGCCCAAAGAAAGGGGAAAGAAAGCCCTAAGAAAGCCCAAAGAAAGGGGAAAGAAAGCCCAAAGAAAGCCCAAAGAAAGGGGAAAGAAAGCCCAAAGAAAGCCCAAAGAGAGCCCTAAGAAAGCCCAAAGAAAGGGGAAAGAAAGCCCAAAGAAAGCCCAAAGAAAGCCCAAAGAAAGCCCAAAGAAAGGGGAAAGAAAGCCCAAAGAAAGGGGAAAGAAAGCCCAAAGAATGGGGAAAGAAAGCCCAAAGAAAGGGGAAAGAAAGCC
This sequence comes from Columba livia, assembly GCF_036013475.1. Taxonomy (NCBI): domain Eukaryota; kingdom Metazoa; phylum Chordata; class Aves; order Columbiformes; family Columbidae; genus Columba; species Columba livia. Next base: position 27,348 of record NW_027043665.1, on the reverse strand, counting down.
CAAAGAAAGGGGAAAGAAAGACCAAGGAAACGGGAAAGAAAGACCAAAGAAAGGGGAAAGAAAGCCCAAAGAAAGGGGAAAGAAAGCCCAAAGAAAGCCCAAAGAAAGCCCAAAGAAAGCCCAAAGAAAGGGGAAAGAAAGCCCAAAGAAAGCCCAAAGAAAGCCCAAAGAAATCCCAAAGAAAGGGGAAAGAAAGCCCAAAGAAAGCCCAAAGAAAGCCCAAAGAAAGCCCAAAAAAAGGGGAAAGAAAGCCCAAAGAAAGCCCAAAGAAAGGGGAAAGAAAGCCCAAAGAAAGGGGAAAGAAAGCCCAAAGAAAGCCCAAAGAAAGGGGAAAGAAAGCCCAAAGAAAGCCCAAAGAAAGGGGAAAGAAAGCCCAAAGAAAGGGGAAAGAAAGCCCAAAGAAAGCCCAAAGAGAGCCCAAAGAAAGCCCAAAGAAAGCCCAAAGAAAGGGGAAAGAAAGCCCAACGAAAGCCCAAAGAAAGCCCATGGAAAGGGGAAAGAAAGCCCAAAGAAAGCCCAAAGAAAGGGGAAAGAAAGCCCAAAGAAAGGGGAAAGAAAGCCCAAAGAAAGGGGAAAGAAAGCCCTAAGAAAGCCCAAAGAAAGGGGAAAGAAAGCCCAAAGAAAGCCCAAAGAAAGGGGAAAGAAAGCCCAAAGAAAGCCCAAAGAGAGCCCAAAGAAAACCCAAAGAAAGGGAAAGAAAGCCCAAAGAAAGCCCAAAGAAAGGGGAAAGAAAGCCCGAAGAAAGGGGAAAGAAAGCCCAAAGAAAGGGGAAAGAAAGCCCAAAGAATGGGGAAAGAAAGCCCAAAGAAAGGGGAAAGAAAGCCCAAAGAAAGGGGAAAGAAAGACCAAGGAAACGGGAAAGAAAGACCAAAGAAAGGGGAAAGAAAGCCCAAAGAAAGGGGAAAGAAAGCCCAAAGAAAGCCCAAAGAAAGCCCAAAGAAAGGGGAAAGAAAGCCCAAAGAAAGGGGAAAGAAAGCCCAAAGAAAGCCCAAAGAAAGGGGAAAGAGAGCCCAAAGAAAGGGGAAAGAAAGCCCAAAGAAAGCCCAAAGAAAGGGGAAAGAAAGCCCAAAGAAAGGGGAAAGAAAGCCCAAAGAAAGCCCAAAGAAAGGGGAAAGAAAGCCCAAAGAAAGCCCAAAGAAAGGGGAAAGAAAGCCCAAAGAAAGGGGAAAGAAAGCCCAAAGAAAGCCCAAAGAGAGCCCAAAGAAAGCCCAAAGAAAGCCCAAAGAAAGCCCAAAGAAAGGGGAAAGAAAGCCCAACGAAAGCCCAAAGAAAGCCCAAAGAAAGCCCATGGAAAGGGGAAAGAAAGCCCAAAGAAAGCCCAAAGAAAGGGGAAAGAAAGCCCAAAGAAAGGGGAAAGAAAGCCCAAAGAAAGGGGAAAGAAAGCCCTAAGAAAGCCCAAAGAAAGGGGAAAGAAAGCCCAAAGAAAGCCCAAAGAAAGGGGAAAGAAAGCCCAAAGAAAGCCCAAAGAGAGCCCTAAGAAAGCCCAAAGAAAGGGGAAAGAAAGCCCAAAGAAAGCCCAAAGAAAGCCCAAAGAAAGCCCAAAGAAAGGGGAAAGAAAGCCCAAAGAAAGGGGAAAGAAAGCCCAAAGAATGGGGAAAGAAAGCCCAAAGAAAGGGGAAAGAAAGCCCAAAGAAAGGGGAAAGAAAGACCAAGGAAACGGGAAAGAAAGACCAAAGAAAGGGGAAAGAAAGCCCAAAGAAAGGGGAAAGAAAGCCCAAAGAAAGCCCAAAGAAAGCCCAAAGAAAGCCCAAAGAAAGGGGAAAGAAAGCCCAAAGAAAGCCCAAAGAAAGCCCAAAGAAATCCCAAAGAAAGGGGAAAGAAAGCCCAAAGAAAGCCCAAAGAAAGGGGAAAGAAAGCCCAAAAAAAGGGGAAAGAAAGCCCAAAGAAAGCCCAAAGAAACGGGAAAGAAAGCCCAAAGAAAGGGGAAAGAAAGACCAAGGAAACAGGAAAGAAAGGGGAAAGAAAGCCCAAAGAAAGGGGAAAGAAAGCCCAAAGAAAGCCCAAAGAAAGCCCATGGAAAGGGGAAAGAAAGCCCAAAGAAAGCCCAAAGAAAGGGGAAAGAAAGCCCAAAGAAAGGGGAAAGAAAGACCAAGGAAACGGGAAAGAAAGACCAAAGAAAGGGGAAAGAAAGCCCAAAGAAAGGGGAAAGAAAGCCCAAAGAAAGCCCAAAGAAAGCCCAAAGAAAGCCCAAAGAAAGGGGAAAGAAAGCCCAAAGAAAGCCCAAAGAAAGCCCAAAGAAAGGGGAAAGAAAGCCCAAAAAAAGGGGAAAGAAAGCCCAAAGAAAGCCCAAAGAAACGGGAAAGAAAGCCCAAAGAAAGGGGAAAGAAAGACCAAGGAAACAGGAAAGAAAGGGGAAAGAAAGCCCAAAGAAAGGGGAAAGAAAGCCCAAAGAAAGCCCAAAGAAAGCCCATGGAAAGGGGAAAGAAAGCCCAAAGAAAGCCCAAAGAAAGGGGAAAGAAAGCCCAAAGAAAGGGGAAAGAAAGCCCAAACAAAGGGGAAAGAAAGCCCTAAGAAAGCCCAAAGAAAGGGGAAAGAAAGCCCAAAGAAAGCCCAAAGAAAGGGGAAAGAAAGCCCAAAGAAAGCCCAAAGAGAGCCCAAAGAAAGCCCAAAGAAAGGGGAAAGAAAGCCCAAAGAAAGCCCAAAGAAAGGGGAAAGAAAGCCCGAAGAAAGGGGAAAGAAAGCCCAAAGAAAGGGGAAAGAAAGCCCAAAGAATGGGGAAAGAAAGCCCAAAGAAAGGGGAAAGAAAGCCCAAAGAAAGGGGAAAGAAAGACCAAGGAAACGGGAAAGAAAGACCAAAGAAAGGGGAAAGAAAGCCCAAAGAAAGGGGAAAGAAAGCCCAAAGAAAGCCCAAAGAAAGCCCAAAGAAAGCCCAAAGAAAGGGGAAAGAAAGCCCAAAGAAAGCCCAAAGAAAGCCCAAAGAAATCCCAAAGAAAGGGGAAAGAAAGCCCAAAGAAAGCCCAAAGAAAGGGGAAAGAAAGCCCAAAAAAAGGGGAAAGAAAGCCCAAAGAAAGCCCAAAGAAACGGGAAAGAAAGCCCAAAGAAAGGGGAAAGAAAGCCCAAAGAAAGGGGAAAGAAAGCCCAAAAAAACGGGAAAGAAAGCCCAAAGAAAGCCCAAAGAAACGGGAAAGAAAGCCCAAAGAAAACCCAAAGAAAGCCCAAAGAAAGCCCAAAGAAAGGGGAAAGAAAGCCCAAAGAAAGCCCAAAGAAAGCCCAAAGAAAGCCCAAAGAAAGCCCAAAGAAAGGGGAAAAAGAGCCCAAAGAAAGCCCAAAGAAAGCCCAAAGAAAGCCCAAAGAAAGGGGAAAGAAAGCCCAAAGAAAGCCCAAAGAAAGGGGAAAGAAAGCCCAAAGAAAGCCCAAAGAAAGGGGAAAGAAAGCCCAAAGAAAGCCCAAAGAAAGGGGAAAGAAAGCCAAATAAAGCCCAAATAAAGCCCAAAGAAATCCCAAAGAAAGGGGAAAGAAAGCCCAAAGAAAGCCCAAAGAAAGGGGAAAGAAAGCCCAAAGGAAGGGGCAAGAAAGTGGAAAGAAAGCCCAAAGAAAGGAAAAAGAAAGCCCAAAGAAAGCCCAAAGAAAGCCCAAAGAAAGGGGAAAGAAAGCCCAAAGAAAGGGGAAAGAAAGCTCAAAGAAAGCCCAAAGAAAGGGGAGAGAAAGCCCAAAGAAAGCCCAAAGAAATGGGAAAGAAAGCCCAAAGAAAGCCCAAAGAAAGCCCAAAGAAAGGGGAAAGAAAGCCCAAAGAAAGACCAAATAAAGCCCAAAGAAAGGGGAAAGGAAGCCCAAAGACGGCCCAAAGAAAGCCCAAAGAAAGCCCAAAGAAAGCCCAAAGAGAGGGGAAAGAAAGCCAGAAGAAAGGGGAAAGAAAGCCCAAAGAAAGGGGAAAGAAAGCCCAAAGAATGGGGAAAGAAAGCCCAAAGAAACGGGAAAGAAAGCCCAAAGAAAGGGGAAAGAAAGACCAAGGAAACAGGAAAGAAAGACCAAAGAAAGGGGAAAGAGAGCCCAAAGAACGGGGAAAGAAAGCCCAAAGAAATCCCAAAGAAAGCCCAAAGACATCCCAAAGAAAGCCCAAAGAAAGGGGAAAGAAAGCCCAAAGAAAGCCCAAAGAAAGCCCAAAGAAAGCCCAAAGAAAGCCCAAAGATGCCTAAAGAAAGGGGAAAGAAAGCCCAAAGAAAGCCCAAAGAAAGGGGAAAGAAAGCCCAAAAAAAGGGGAAAGAAAGCCCAAAGAAAGCATAAATAAACGGGAAAGAAAGCCCAAAGAAAGCCCAAAGAAAGCCCAAAGAAAGCCCAAAGAAGCCTAAAGAAAGGGGAAAGAAAGCCCAAAGAAAGCCCAAAGAAAGGGGAAAGAAAGCCCAAAAAAAGGGGAAAGAAAGCCCAAAGAAAGCCCAAAGAAACGGGAAAGAAAGCCCAAAGAAAGCCCAAAGAAAGCCCAAAGAAAGGGGAAAGAAAGCCCGAAGAAAGGGGAAAGAAAGCCCAAAGAAAGGGGAAAGAAAGCCCAAAGAAAGGGGAAAGAAAGCCCAAGGAAAGGGGAAAGAAAGCCCAAAGAAAGCCCAAAGAAAGCCCAAAGAAAGGGGAAAGAAAGCCCAAAGAAAGCCCAAAGAAAGGGGAAAGAAAGCCCAAAGAAAGCCCAAAGAAAGGGGAAAGAAAGCCCAAAGAAAGGGGAAAGAAAGCCCAAAGAAAGCCCAAAGAGAGCCCAAAGAAAGCCCAAAGAAAGCCCAAAGAAAGCCCAAAGAAAGGGAAAAGAAAGCCCAAAGAAAGCCCATGGAAAGGGGAAAGAAAGCCCAAAGAAAGCCCAAAGAAAGGGGAAAGAAAGCCCAAAGAAAGGGGAAAGAAAGCCCAAAGAAAGGGGAAAGAAAGCCCTAAGAAAGCCCAAAGAAAGGGGAAAGAAAGCCCAAAGAAAGCCCAAAGAAAGGGGAAAGAAAGCCCAAAGAAAGCCCAAAGAGAGCCCAAAGAAAACCCAAAGAAAGGGGAAAGAAAGCCCAAAGAAAGCCCAAAGAAAGGGGAAAGAAAGCCCGAAGAAAGGGGAAAGAAAGCCCAAAGAAAGGGGAAAGAAAGCCCAAAGAATGGGGAAAGAAAGCCCAAAGAAAGGGGAAAGAAAGCCCAAAGAAAGGGGAAAGAAAGACCAAGGAAACGGGAAAGAAAGACCAAAGAAAGGGGAAAGAAAGCCCAAAGAAAGGGGAAAGAAAGCCCAAAGAAAGCCCAAAGAAAGCCCAAAGAAAGGGGAAAGAAAGCCCAAAGAAAGGGGAAAGAAAGCCCAAAGAAAGCCCAAAGAAAGGGGAAAGAGAGCCCAAAGAAAGGGGAAAGAAAGCCCAAAGAAAGCCCAAAGAAAGGGGAAAGAAAGCCCAAAGAAAGGGGAAAGAAAGCCCAAAGAAAGCCCAAAGAAAGGGGAAAGAAAGCCCAAAGAAAGCCCAAAGAAAGGGGAAAGAAAGCCCAAAGAAAGGGGAAAGAAAGCCCAAAGAAAGCCCAAAGAGAGCCCAAAGAAAGCCCAAAGAAAGCCCAAAGAAAGCCCAAAGAAAGGGGAAAGAAAGCCCAACGAAAGCCCAAAGAAAGCCCAAAGAAAGCCCATGGAAAGGGGAAAGAAAGCCCAAAGAAAGCCCAAAGAAAGGGGAAAGAAAGCCCAAAGAAAGGGGAAAGAAAGCCCAAAGAAAGGGGAAAGAAAGCCCTAAGAAAGCCCAAAGAAAGGGGAAAGAAAGCCCAAAGAAAGCCCAAAGAAAGGGGAAAGAAAGCCCAAAGAAAGCCCAAAGAGAGCCCTAAGAAAGCCCAAAGAAAGGGGAAAGAAAGCCCAAAGAAAGCCCAAAGAAAGCCCAAAGAAAGCCCAAAGAAAGGGGAAAGAAAGCCCAAAGAAAGGGGAAAGAAAGCCCAAAGAATGGGGAAAGAAAGCCCAAAGAAAGGGGAAAGAAAGCCCAAAGAAAGGGGAAAGAAAGACCAAGGAAACGGGAAAGAAAGACCAAAGAAAGGGGAAAGAAAGCCCAAAGAAAGGGGAAAGAAAGCCCAAAGAAAGCCCAAAGAAAGCCCAAAGAAAGCCCAAAGAAAGGGGAAAGAAAGCCCAAAGAAAGCCCAAAGAAAGCCCAAAGAAATCCCAAAGAAAGGGGAAAGAAAGCCCAAAGAAAGCCCAAAGAAAGGGGAAAGAAAGCCCAAAAAAAGGGGAAAGAAAGCCCAAAGAAAGCCCAAAGAAACGGGAAAGAAAGCCCAAAGAAAGGGGAAAGAAAGACCAAGGAAACAGGAAAGAAAGGGGAAAGAAAGCCCAAAGAAAGGGGAAAGAAAGCCCAAAGAAAGCCCAAAGAAAGCCCATGGAAAGGGGAAAGAAAGCCCAAAGAAAGCCCAAAGAAAGGGGAAAGAAAGCCCAAAGAAAGGGGAAAGAAAGACCAAGGAAACGGGAAAGAAAGACCAAAGAAAGGGGAAAGAAAGCCCAAAGAAAGGGGAAAGAAAGCCCAAAGAAAGCCCAAAGAAAGCCCAAAGAAAGCCCAAAGAAAGGGGAAAGAAAGCCCAAAGAAAGCCCAAAGAAAGCCCAAAGAAAGGGGAAAGAAAGCCCAAAAAAAGGGGAAAGAAAGCCCAAAGAAAGCCCAAAGAAACGGGAAAGAAAGCCCAAAGAAAGGGGAAAGAAAGACCAAGGAAACAGGAAAGAAAGGGGAAAGAAAGCCCAAAGAAAGGGGAAAGAAAGCCCAAAGAAAGCCCAAAGAAAGCCCATGGAAAGGGGAAAGAAAGCCCAAAGAAAGCCCAAAGAAAGGGGAAAGAAAGCCCAAAGAAAGGGGAAAGAAAGCCCAAACAAAGGGGAAAGAAAGCCCTAAGAAAGCCCAAAGAAAGGGGAAAGAAAGCCCAAAGAAAGCCCAAAGAAAGGGGAAAGAAAGCCCAAAGAAAGCCCAAAGAGAGCCCAAAGAAAGCCCAAAGAAAGGGGAAAGAAAGCCCAAAGAAAGCCCAAAGAAAGGGGAAAGAAAGCCCGAAGAAAGGGGAAAGAAAGCCCAAAGAAAGGGGAAAGAAAGCCCAAAGAATGGGGAAAGAAAGCCCAAAGAAAGGGGAAAGAAAGCCCAAAGAAAGGGGAAAGAAAGACCAAGGAAACGGGAAAGAAAGACCAAAGAAAGGGGAAAGAAAGCCCAAAGAAAGGGGAAAGAAAGCCCAAAGAAAGCCCAAAGAAAGCCCAAAGAAAGCCCAAAGAAAGGGGAAAGAAAGCCCAAAGAAAGCCCAAAGAAAGCCCAAAGAAATCCCAAAGAAAGGGGAAAGAAAGCCCAAAGAAAGCCCAAAGAAAGGGGAAAGAAAGCCCAAAAAAAGGGGAAAGAAAGCCCAAAGAAAGCCCAAAGAAACGGGAAAGAAAGCCCAAAGAAAGGGGAAAGAAAGCCCAAAGAAAGGGGAAAGAAAGCCCAAAAAAACGGGAAAGAAAGCCCAAAGAAAGCCCAAAGAAACGGGAAAGAAAGCCCAAAGAAAACCCAAAGAAAGCCCAAAGAAAGCCCAAAGAAAGGGGAAAGAAAGCCCAAAGAAAGCCCAAAGAAAGCCCAAAGAAAGCCCAAAGAAAGCCCAAAGAAAGGGGAAAAAGAGCCCAAAGAAAGCCCAAAGAAAGCCCAAAGAAAGCCCAAAGAAAGGGGAAAGAAAGCCCAAAGAAAGCCCAAAGAAAGGGGAAAGAAAGCCCAAAGAAAGCCCAAAGAAAGGGGAAAGAAAGCCCAAAGAAAGCCCAAAGAAAGGGGAAAGAAAGCCAAATAAAGCCCAAATAAAGCCCAAAGAAATCCCAAAGAAAGGGGAAAGAAAGCCCAAAGAAAGCCCAAAGAAAGGGGAAAGAAAGCCCAAAGGAAGGGGCAAGAAAGTGGAAAGAAAGCCCAAAGAAAGGAAAAAGAAAGCCCAAAGAAAGCCCAAAGAAAGGGGAAAGAAAGCCCAAAGAAAGGGGAAAGAAAGCTCAAAGAAAGCCCAAAGAAAGGGGAGAGAAAGCCCAAAGAAAGCCCAAAGAAATGGGAAAGAAAGCCCAAAGAAAGCCCAAAGAAAGCCCAAAGAAAGGGGAAAGAAAGCCCAAAGAAAGACCAAATAAAGCCCAAAGAAAGGGGAAAGGAAGCCCAAAGACGGCCCAAAGAAAGCCCAAAGAAAGCCCAAAGAAAGCCCAAAGAGAGGGGAAAGAAAGCCAGAAGAAAGGGGAAAGAAAGCCCAAAGAAAGGGGAAAGAAAGCCCAAAGAATGGGGAAAGAAAGCCCAAAGAAACGGGAAAGAAAGCCCAAAGAAAGGGGAAAGAAAGACCAAGGAAACAGGAAAGAAAGACCAAAGAAAGGGGAAAGAGAGCCCAAAGAACGGGGAAAGAAAGCCCAAAGAAATCCCAAAGAAAGCCCAAAGACATCCCAAAGAAAGCCCAAAGAAAGGGGAAAGAAAGCCCAAAGAAAGCCCAAAGAAAGCCCAAAGAAAGCCCAAAGAAAGCCCAAAGAAGCCTAAAGAAAGGGGAAAGAAAGCCCAAAGAAAGCCCAAAGAAAGGGGAAAGAAAGCCCAAAAAAAGGGGAAAGAAAGCCCAAAGAAAGCATAAATAAACGGGAAAGAAAGCCCAAAGAAAGCCCAAAGAAAGCCCAAAGAAAGCCCAAAGAAAGCCCAAAGAAGCCTAAAGAAAGGGGAAAGAAAGCCCAAAGAAAGCCCAAAGAAAGGGGAAAGAAAGCCCAAAAAAAGGGGAAAGAAAGCCCAAAGAAAGCCCAAAGAAACGGGAAAGAAAGCCCAAAGAAAGCCCAAAGAAAGCCCAAAGAAAGGGGAAAGAAAGCCCGAAGAAAGGGGAAAGAAAGCCCAAAGAAAGGGGAAAGAAAGCCCAAAGAAAGGGGAAAGAAAGCCCAAGGAAAGGGGAAAGAAAGCCCAAAGAAAGCCCAAAGAAAGCCCAAAGAAAGGGGAAAGAAAGCCCAAAGAAAGCCCAAAGAAAGGGGAAAGAAAGCCCAAAGAAAGCCCAAAGAAAGGGGAAAGAAAGCCCAAAGAAAGCCAAAAGAAAGCCCAAAGAAAGGGGAAAGAAAGCCCAAAGAAAGTCCAAGGAAAGGGGTAAAGAAAGCCCAAAGAAAGCCCAAAGAAAGGGGAAAGAAAGCCCAAAGAAAGCCCAAAGAAAGGGGAAAGAAAGCCCAAAGTAAGGGGAAAGAAAGCCCAAAGAAAGCCCAAAGAAAGCCCAAAGAAGGGGAAAGAAAGCCAAAAGAAAGCTCAGAGAAAGGGGAAAGAAAGCCCAAAGAAAGTGGAAAGAAAGCCCAAAGAAAGGGGAAAGAAAGCCCAAAGAAAGCCAAAAGAAAAGGGAAAGAAGTCCCAAAGAAAGCCCAAAGAAAGCCCAAAGAAATGGGAAAGAAAGCCCAAAGAAAGCCCAAAGAAAGGGGAAAGAAAGCCCAAAGAATGCCCAAAGAAAGGGGAAAGAAAGCCCAAAGAAAGCCCAAAGAAAGGGGAAAGTAAGCCCAAAGAAAGCCCAAAGAAAGGGGAAAGAAAGCCCAAAGAAAGGGGAAAGAAAGACCAAAGAAAGCCCAAAAAAACGGGAAAGAAAGCCCAAATAAAGCCCAAAGAAAGGGGAAAGAAAGCCCAGAGAAAGCCCAAAGAAATGGGAAAGAATGCCCAAAGAAAGCCCAAAGAAATCCCAAAGAAAGCCCAAAGAAAGCCCAAAGAAAGGGGAAAGAAAGCCCAAAGAAAGGGGAAAGAAAGCCCAAAGAAATCCCAAAGAAAGGGGAAAGAAAGCCCAAAGAAAGCCCAAAGAAAGGGGAAAGAAAGCCCAAAAAAAGGGGAAAGAAAGCCCAAAGAAAGCCCAAAGAAACGGGAAAGAAAGCCCAAAGAAAGGGGAAAGAAATCCCAAAGAAAGGGGAAAGAAAGCCCAAAAAAACGGGAAAGAAAGCCCAAAGAAAGCCCAAAGAAACGGGAAAGAAAGCCCAAAGAAAACCCAAAGAAAGCCCAAAGAAAGCAAAAAGAAAAGGGAAAGAAAGCCCAAAGAAAGCCCAAAGAAAGCCCAAAGAAATCCCAAAGAAAGGGGAAAAAGAGCCCAAAGAAAGCCCAAAGAAAGCCCAAAGAAAGCCCAAAGAAAGCCCAAAGAAAGGGGAAAGAAAGCCCAAAGAAAGCCCAAAGAAAGGGGAAAGAAAGCCCAAAGAAAGCCCAAAGAAAGGGGAAAGAAAGCCCAAAGAAAGCCCAAAGAAAGGGGAAAGAAAGCCAAATAAAGCCCAAAGAAAGCACAAAGAAATCCCAAAGAAAGGGGAAAGAAAGCCCAAAGAAAGCCCAAAGAAAGGGGAAAGAAAGCCCAAAGGAAGGGGCAAGAAAGTGGAAAGAAAGCCCAAAGAAAGGAAAAAGAAAGCCCAAAGAAAGCCCAAAGAAAGCCCAAAGAAAGGGGAAAGAAAGCCCAAAGAAAGGGGAAAGAAAGCCCAAAGAAAGCCCAAAGAAAGGGGAGAGAAAGCCCAAAGAAATCCCAAAGAAAGGGGAAAGAAAGCCCAAAGAAAGCCCAAAGAAAGGGGAAAGAAAGCCCAAAGGAAGGGGCAAGAAAGTGGAAAGAAAGCCCAAAGAAAGGAAAAAGAAAGCCCAAAGAAAGACCAAATAAAGCCCAAAGAAAGGGGAAAGGAAGCCCAAAGACGGCCCAAAGAAAGCCCAAAGAAAGCCCAAAGAAAGCCCAAAGAGAGGGGAAAGAAAGCCAGAAGAAAGGGGAAAGAAAGCCCAAAGAAAGGGGAAAGAAAGCCCCAAGAATGGGGAAAGAAAGCCCAAAGAAACGGGAAAGAAAGCCCAAAGAAAGGGGAAAGAAAGACCAAGGAAACAGGAAAGAAAGACCAAAGAAAGGGGAAAGAGAGCCCAAAGAACGGGGAAAGAAAGCCCAAAGAAATCCCAAAGAAAGCCCAAAGACAGCCCAAAGAAAGCCCAAAGAAAGGGGAAAGAAAGCCCAAAGAAAGCCCAAAGAAAGCCCAAAGAAAGCCCAAAGAAAGCCCAAAGAAGCCTAAAGAAAGGGGAAAGAAAGCCCAAAGAAAGCCCAAAGAAAGGGGAAAGAAAGCCCAAAAAAAGGGGAAAGAAAGCCCAAAGAAAGCCCAAAGAAACGGGAAAGAAAGCCCAAAGAAAGCCCAAAGAAAGCCCAAAGAAAGGGGAAAGAAAGCCCAAAAAAAGGGGAAAGAAAGCCCAAAGAGAGCCCAAAGAACGGGGAAAGAAAGCCCAAAGAAAGCCCAAAGAAAGCCCAAAGAAAGCTAAAAGAAAAGGGAAAGAAAGCCCAAAGAAAGCCCAAAGAAAGGGAAAAGAAAGCCCAAAGAAAGGGGAAAGAAAGCCCAAAGAAAGCCCAAAGAAAGGGGAAAGAAAGCCCGAAGAAAGCCCAAAGAAAGGGGAAAGAAAGCCCAAAGAAATCCCAAAGAAAGCCCAAAGAAAGCCCAAAGAAAGGGGAACGAAAGCCCAAAGAAAGCCCAAAGAAATGGGAAAGAAAGCCCAAAGAAAGCCCAAAGAAAGGGGAGAGAAAGCCCAAAGAAAGCCCAAAGAAATGGGAAAGAAAGCCCAAAGAAAGCCCAAAGAAAGCCCAAAGAAAGGGGAAAGAAAGGCCAAAGAAAGCCCAAATAAATCCCAAAGAAATGGGAAAGGAAGCCCAAAGAAAGCCCAAAGAAAGCCCAAAGAAAGCCCAAAGAAAGGGGAAAGAAAGCCCGAAGAAAGGGGAAAGAAAGCCCAAAGAAAGGGGAAAGAAAGCCCAAAGAAAGGGGAAAGAAAGCCCAAGGAAAGGGGAAAGAAAGCCCAAAGAAAGCCCAAAGAAAGCCCAAAGAAAGGGGAAAGAAAGCCCAAAGAAAGCCCAAAGAAAGGGGAAAGAAAGCCCAAAGAAAGCCCAAAGAAAGGGGAAAGAAAGCCCAAAGAAAGCCAAAAGAAAGCCCAAAGAAAGGGGAAAGAAAGCCCAAAGAAAGTCCAAGGAAAGGGGTAAAGAAAGCCCAAAGAAAGCCCAAAGAAAGGGGAAAGAAAGCCCAAAGAAAGCCCAAAGAAAGGGGAAAGAAAGCCCAAAGTAAGGGGAAAGAAAGCCCAAAGAAAGCCCAAAGAAAGCCCAAAGAAGGGGAAAGAAAGCCAAAAGAAAGCTCAGAGAAAGGGGAAAGAAAGCCCAAAGAAAGTGGAAAGAAAGCCCAAAGAAAGCCAAAAGAAAAGGGAAAGAAGTCCCAAAGAAAGCCCAAAGAAAGCCCAAAGAAATGGGAAAGAAAGCCCAAAGAAAACCCAAAGAAAGGGGAAAGAAAGCCCAAAGAATGCCCAAAGAAAGGGGAAAGAAAGCCCAAAGAAAGCCCAAAGAAAGGGGAAAGTAAGCCCAAAGAAAGCCCAAAGAAAGGGGAAAGAAAGCCCAAAGAAAGGGGAAAGAAAGACCAAAGAAAGCCCAAAAAAACGGGAAAGAAAGCCCAAATAAAGCCCAAAGAAAGGGGAAAGAAAGCCCAGAGAAAGCCCAAAGAAATGGGAAAGAATGCCCAAAGAAAGCCCAAAAAAATCCCAAAGAAAGCCCAAAGAAAGCCCAAAGAAAGGGGAAAGAAAGCCCAAAGAAAGGGGAAAGAAAGCCCAAAGAAAGGGGAAAGAAAGCCCAAAGAAAGGGGAAAGAAAGCCCAAAGAAAGCCCAAAGAAAGCCCAAAGAAAGGGGAAAGAAAGCCCAAAGAAAGCCCAAAGAAAGGGGAAAGAAAGCCCAAAGAAAGTGGAAAGAAAGCCCAAAGAAAGCCCAAAGAAAGGGGAAAGGAAGCCCAAGGAAAGGCCAAAGAAAGCCCAAAGAAAGCCCAAAGAAAGGGGAAAGAAAACCAAAGAAAGGGGAAAGAAAGCCCAAAGAAAGGGGAAAGAAAGCCCAAAGAAAGGGGAAAGAAAGCCCAAAGAAAGGGGAAAGAAAGTCCAAAGAAAGGGGAAAGAAAGCCCAAAGAAAGGGGAAAGAAAGGCCAAAGAAAGGGGAAAGAAAGCCCAAAGAAAGCCCAAAGAAAGGGGAAAGAAAGCCCAAAGAAAGCCCAAAGAAAGGGAAAAGAAAGCCCAAAGAAAGGGGAAAGAAAGCCCAAAGAAAGCCCAAAGAAAGCCCAAAGAAAGGGGAAAGAAAGCCCAAAGAAAGCCCAAAGAAAGGGGAAAGAAAGCCCAAAGAAAGTCGAAAGAAAGCCCAAAGAAAGCCCAAAGAAAGCCCAAAGAAAGGGGAAAGGAAGGCCAAGGAAAGCCCAAAGAAAGCCCAAAGAAAGCCCAAAGAAAGGGGAAAGAAAACCAAAGAAAGGGGAAAGAAAGCCCAAAGAAAGGGGAAAGAAAGCCCAAAGAAAGGGGAAAGAAAGCCCAAAGAAAGGGGAAAGAATGTCCAAAGAAAGCCCAAAGAAAGCCCAAAGAAAGGGGAAAGAAAGCCCAAAGAAAGCCCAAAGAAAGGGGAAAGAAAGCCCAAAGAAAGCCCAAAGAAAGGGGAAAGAAAGCCCAAAGAAAGGGGAAAGAAAGCCCAAAGAAAGCCCAAAGAAAGGGGAAAGAAAGCCCAAAGAAAGGGGAAAGAAAGCCCAAAGAAAGCCCAAAGAAAGGGGAAAGAAAGCCCAAAGAAAGCCCAAAGAAAGGGGAAAGAAAGCCCAAAGAAAGGGGAAAGAAAGCCCAAAGAAAGCCCAAAGAGAGCCCAAAGAAAGCCCAAAGAAAGCCCAAAGAAAGGGGAAAGAAAGCCCAACGAAAGCCCAAAGAAAGCCCATGGAAAGGGGAAAGAAAGCCCAAAGAAAGCCCAAAGAAAGGGGAAAGAAAGCCCAAAGAAAGCCCAAAGAGAGCCCAAAGAAAACCCAAAGAAAGGGGAAAGAAAGCCCAAAGAAAGCCCAAAGAAAGGGGAAAGAAAGCCCGAAGAAAGGGGAAAGAAAGCCCAAAGAAAGGGGAAAGAAAGCCCAAAGAATGGGGAAAGAAAGCCCAAAGAAAGGGGAAAGAAAGCCCAAAGAAAGGGGAAAGAAAGACCAAGGAAACGGGAAAGAAAGACCAAAGAAAGGGGAAAGAAAGCCCAAAGAAAGGGGAAAGAAAGCCCAAAGAAAGCCCAAAGAAAGCCCAAAGAAAGCCCAAAGAAAGCCCAAAGAAAGGGGAAAGAAAGCCCAAAGAAAGGGGAAAGAAAGCCCAAAGAAATCCCAAAGAAAGGGGAAAGAAAGCCCAAAGAAAGCCCAAAGAAACGGGAAAGAAAGCCCAAAGAAAGGGGAAAGAAAGCCCAAAGAAAGGGGAAAGAAAGCCCAAAAAAACGGGAAAGAAAGCCCAAAGAAAGCCCAAAGAAACGGGAAAGAAAGCCCAAAGAAAACCCAAAGAAAGCCCAAAGAAAGCCAAAAGAAAAGGGAAAGAAAGCCCAAAGAAAGCCCAAAGAAAGCCCAAAGAAAGCCCAAAGAAAGCCCAAAGAAAGGGGAAAAAGAGCCCAAAGAAAGCCCAAAGAAAGCCCAAAGAAAGCCCAAAGAAAGGGGAAAGAAAGCCCAAAGAAAGCCCAAAGAAAGGGGAAAGAAAGCCCAAAGAAAGGGGAAAGAAAGCCAAATAAAGCCCAAAGAAAGCCCAAAGAAATCCCAAAGAAAGGGGAAAGAAAGCCCAAAGAAAGCCCAAAGAAAGGGGAAAGAAAGCCCAAAGGAAGGGGCAAGAAAGGGGAAAGAAAGCCCAAAGAAAGGGGAAAGAAAGCCCAAAGAAAGCCCAAAGAAAGGGGAAAGAAAGCCCAAAGAATGGGGAAAGAAAGCCCAAAGAAAGCCAAAGAAAGGGGAGAGAAAGCCCAAAGAAAGCCCAAAGAAATGGGAAAGAAAGCCCAAAGAAAGCCCAAAGAAAGCCCAAAGAAAGCCCAAAGAAAGCCCTAAGAAAGGGGAAAGAAAGCCCAAAGAAAGCCCAAACAAAGGGGAAAGAAAGCCCAAAGAAAGCCCAAATAAAGCCCAAAGAAAGGGGAAAGGAAGCCCAAAGACGGCCCAAAGAAAGCCCAAAGAAAGCCCAAAGAAAGCCCAAAGAGAGGGGAAAGAAAGCCCGAAGAAAGGGGAAAGAAAGCCCAAAGAAAGGGGAAAGAAAGCCCAAAGAATGGGGAAAGAAAGCCCAAAGAAACGGGAAAGAAAGCCCAAAGAAAGGGGAAAGAAAGACCAAGGAAGCAGGAAAGAAAGACCAAAGAAAGCCCAAAGAAAGGGGAAAGAAAGCCCAAAGAAAGCCCAAAGAAAGCCCATGGAAAGGGGAAAGAAAGCCCAAAGAAATCCCAAAGAAAGGGGAAAGAAAGCCCAAAGAAAGGGGAAAGAAAGCCCAAAGAAAGGGGAAAGAAAGCCCTAAGAAAGCCCAAAGAATGGGGAAAGAAAGCCAAAAGAAAGCCCAAAGAAAGGGGAAAGAAAGCCCAAAGAAAGCCCAAAGAGAGCCCAAAGAAAGCCCAAAGAAAGGGGAAAGAAAGCCCAAAGAAAGCCCAAAGAAAGGGGAAAGAAAGCCCGAAGAAAGGGGAAAGAAAGCCCAAAGAAAGGGGAAAGAAAGCCCAAAGAATGGGGAAAGAAAGCCCAAAGAAAGGGGAAAGAAAGCCCAAAGAAAGGGGAAAGAAAGACCAAGGAAACGGGAAAGAAAGACCAAAGAAAGGGGAAAGAAAGCCCAAAGAAAGGGGAAAGAAAGCCCAAAGAAAGCCCAAAGAAAGCCCAAAGAAAGCCCAAAGAAAGCCCAAAGAAAGCCCAAAGAAAGGCGAAAGAAAGCCCAAAGAAAGCCCAAAGAAAGCCCAAAGAAAGCCCAAAGAAATCCCAAAGAAAGGGGAAAGAAAGCCCAAAGAAAGCCCAAAGAAAGGGGAAAGAAAGCCCAAAAAAAGGGGAAAGAAAGCCCAAAGAAAGCCCAAAGAAACGGGAAAGAAAGCCCAAAGAAAGGGGAAAGAAAGCCCAAAGAAAGGGGAAAGAAAGCCCAAAAAAACGGGAAAGAAAGCCCAAAGAAAGCCCAAAGAAACGGGAAAGAAAGCCCAAAGAAAACCCAAAGAAAGCCCAAAGAAAGCCAAAAGAAAAGGGAAAGAAAGCCCAAAGAAAGCCCAAAGAAAGCCCAAAGAAAGCCCAAAGAAAGCCAAAAGAAAGGGGAAAAAGAGCCCAAAGAAAGCCCAAAGAAAGCCCAAAGAAAGCCCAAAGAAAGGGGAAAGAAAGCCCAAAGAAAGCCCAAAGAAAGGGGAAAGAAAGCCCAAAGGAAGCCCAAAGAATGGGGAAAGAAAGCCCAAAGAAAGCCCAAAGAAAGGGGAAAGAAAGCCAAATAAAGCCCAAAGAAAGCCCAAAAAAATCCCAGCGAAAGGGGAAAGAAACCCCAAAGAAAGCCCAAAGAAAGGGGAAAGAAATCCCAAAGGAAGGGGAAAGAAAGGGGAAAGAAAGCCCAAAGAAAGGGGAAAGAAAGCCCAAAGAAAGCCCAAAGAAAGCCCAAAGAAAGGGTAAAGAAAGCCCAAAGAAAGGGGAAAGAAAGCCCAAAGAAAGCCCAAGGAAAGGGGAGAGAAAGCCCAAAGGAAGGGGCAAGAAAGGGGAAAGAAAGCCCAAAGAAAGGGGAAAGAAAGCCCAAAGAAAGCCCAAAGAAAGGGGAGAGAAAGCCCAAAGAAAGCCCAAAGAAATGGGAAAGAAAGCCCAAAGAAAGCCCAAAGAAAGCCCAAAGAAAGCCCTAAGAAAGGGGAAAGAAAGCCCAAAGAAAGCCCAAACAAAGGGGAAAGAAAGCCCAAAGAAAGCCCAAATAAAGCCCAAAGAAAGGGGAAAGGAAGCCCAAAGACGGCCCAAAGAAAGCCCAAAGAAAGCCCAAAGAAAGCCCAAAGAGAGGGGAAAGAAAGCCCGAAGAAAGGGGAAAGAAAGCCCAAAGAAAGGGGAAAGAAAGCCCAAAGAATGGGGAAAGAAAGCCCAAAGAAACGGGAAAGAAAGCCCAAAGAAAGGGGAAAGAAAGACCAAGGAAGCAGGAAAGAAAGACCAAAGAAAGCCCAAAGAAAGGGGAAAGAAAGCCCAAAGAAAGCCCAAAGAAAGCCCATGGAAAGGGGAAAGAAAGCCCAAAGAAATCCCAAAGAAAGGGGAAAGAAAGCCAAAGAAAGGGGAAAGAAAGCCCAAAGAAAGGGGAAAGAAAGCCCTAAGAAAGCCCAAAGAATGGGGAAAGAAAGCCAAAAGAAAGCCCAAAGAAAGGGGAAAGAAAGCCCAAAGAAAGCCCAAAGAGAGCCCAAAGAAAGCCCAAAGAAAGGGGAAAGAAAGCCCAAAGAAAGCCCAAAGAAAGGGGAAAGAAAGCCCGAAGAAAGGGGAAAGAAAGCCCAAAGAAAGGGGAAAGAAAGCCCAAAGAATGGGGAAAGAAAGCCCAAAGAAAGGGGAAAGAAAGCCCAAAGAAAGGGGAAAGAAAGACCAAGGAAACGGGAAAGAAAGACCAAAGAAAGGGGAAAGAAAGCCCAAAGAAAGGGGAAAGAAAGCCCAAAGAAAGCCCAAAGAAAGCCCAAAGAAAGCCCAAAGAAAGCCCAAAGAAAGCCCAAAGAAAGGCGAAAGAAAGCTCAAAGAAAGCCCAAAGAAAGCCCAAAGAAAGCCCAAAGAAATCCCAAAGAAAGGGGAAAGAAAGCCCAAAGAAAGCCCAAAGAAAGGGGAAAGAAAGCCCAAAAAAAGGGGAAAGAAAGCCCAAAGAAAGCCCAAAGAAACGGGAAAGAAAGCCCAAAGAAAGGGGAAAGAAAGCCCAAAGAAAGGGGAAAGAAAGCCCAAAAAAACGGGAAAGAAAGCCCAAAGAAAGCCCAAAGAAACGGGAAAGAAAGCCCAAAGAAAACCCAAAGAAAGCCCAAAGAAAGCCAAAAGAAAAGGGAAAGAAAGCCCAAAGAAAGCCCAAAGAAAGCCCAAAGAAAGCCCAAAGAAAGCCAAAAGAAAGGGGAAAAAGAGCCCAAAGAAAGCCCAAAGAAAGCCCAAAGAAAGCCCAAAGAAAGGGGAAAGAAAGCCCAAAGAAAGCCCAAAGAAAGGGGAAAGAAAGCCCAAAGGAAGCCCAAAGAATGGGGAAAGAAAGCCCAAAGAAAGCCCAAAGAAAGGGGAAAGAAAGCCAAATAAAGCCCAAAGAAAGCCCAAAGAAATCCCAAAGAAAGGGGAAAGAAACCCCAAAGAAAGCCCAAAGAAAGGGGAAAGAAATCCCAAAGGAAGGGGCAAGAAAGGGGAAAGAAAGCCCAAAGAAAGGGGAAAGAAAGCCCAAAGAAAGCCCAAAGAAAGGGTAAAGAAAGCCCAAAGAAAGGGGAAAGAAAGCCCAAAGAAAGCCCAAGGAAAGGGGAGAGAAAGCCCAAAGAAAGCCCAAAGAAATGGGAAAGAAAGCCCAAAGAAAGCCCAAAGAAAGCCCTAAGAAAGCCCTAAGAAAGGGGAAAGAAAGCCCAAAGAAAGCCCAAAGAAAGGGGAAAGAAAGCCCAAAGAAAGCCCAAATAAAGCCCAAAGAAAGGGGAAAGGAAGCCCAAAGACGGCCCAAAGAAAGCCCAAAGAAAGCCCAAAGAAAGCCCAAAGAGAGGGGAAAGAAAGCCCGAAGAAAGGGGAAAGAAAGCCCAAAGAAAGGGGAAAGAAAGCCCAAAGAATGGGGAAAGAAAGCCCAAAGAAACGGGAAAGAAAGCCCAAAGAAAGGGGAAAGAAAGACCAAGGAAACAGGAAAGAAAGACCAAAGAAAGGGGAAAGAGAGCCCAAAGAACGGGGAAAGAAAGCCCAAAGAAATCCCAAAGAAAGCCCAAAGACAGCCCAAAGAAAGCCCAAAGAAAGGGGAAAGAAAGCCCAAAGAAAGCCCAAAGAAAGCCCAAAGAAAGCCCAAAGAAGCCTAAAGAAAGGGGAAAGAAAGCCCAAAGAAAGCCCAAAGAAAGGGGAAAGAAAGCCCAAAGAAAGGGGAAAGAAAGCCCAAAGAAAGCCCAAAGAAACGGGAAAGAAAGCCAAAGAAAGCCCAAAGAAAGCCCAAAGAAAGGGGAAAGAAAGCCCATAAAAGGAGGAAAGAAAGCCCAAAGAAAGCCCAAAGAAACGGGAAACAAAGCCCAAAGAAAGCCCAAAGAAAGCCCAAAGAAAGCCAAAAGAAAAGGGAAAGAAAGCCCAAAGAAAGCCCAAAGAAAGCCCAAAGAAAGGGGAAAAAGAGCTCAAAGAAAGCCCAAAGAAAGCCCAAAGAAAGGGGAAAGAAATCCCAAAGAAAGCCCAAAGAAAGGGGAAAGAAAGCCCAAAGAAAGCCCAAAGAAAGGGGAAAGAAAGCCCAAAGAAAGCCCAAAGAAAGGGGAAAGAAAGCCCAAAAAAAGGGGAAAGAAAGCCCAAAGAAAGCCCAAAGAAACGGGAAAGAAAGCCCAAAGAAACCCCAAAGAAAGCCCAAAGAAAGGGGAAAGAAAGCCCAAAAAAAGGGAAAGAGAGCCCAAAGAAAGCCCAAAGAAACGGGAAAGAAAGCCCAAAGAAAGCCCAAAGAAAGCCCAAAGAAAGCCAAAAGAAAAGGGAAAGAAAGCCCAAAGAAAGCCCAAAGAAAGCGGAAAAAGTACCCAAAGAAAGGGGAAAGTAAACCCAAAGAAAGCCCAAAGAAAGGGGAAAGAAAGCCCAAAGAAAGGCCAAAGAAAGGGGAAAGAAAGCCCAAAGAAAGCCCAAAGAAAGGGGAAAGAAAGCCCAAAGAAAGCCCAAAGAAAGCCCAAAGAAAGGGGAAAGAAAGCCCAAAGAAAGCCCAAAGAAAGGGGAAAGAAAGCCCAAAGGAAGGGGCAAGAAAGGGGAAAGAAAGCCCAAAGAAAGGGGAAAGAATGCCCAAAGAAAGCCCAAAGAAAGCCCAAAGAAAGGGGAAAGAAAGCCCAAAGAAAGCCCAAAGAAAGGGGAAAGAAAGCCCAAAGAAAGCCCAAAGAAAGGGGAAAGAAGGCCCAAAGAAAGGGGAAAGAAAGCCCAAAGAAAGCCCAAAGAAAGGGGAAAGAAAGCCCAAAGAAAGGGGAAAGAAAGCCCAAAGAAAGCCCAAAGAAAGGGGAAAGAAAGCCCAAAGAAAGCCCAAAGAAAGGGGAAAGAAAGCCCAAAGAAAGGGGAAAGAAAGCCCAAAGAAAGCCCAAAGAGAGCCCAAAGAAAGCCCAAAGAAAGCCCAAAGAAAGGGGAAAAAAAGCCCAACGAAAGCCCAAAGAAAGCCCATGGAAAGGGGAAAGAAAGCCCAAAGAAAGGGGAAAGAAAGGGGAAAGAAAGCCCGAAGAAAGGGGAAAGAAAGCCCAAAGAAAGGGGAAAGAAAGCCCAACGAAAGCCCAAAGAAAGCCCATGGAAAGGGGAAAGAAAGCCCAAAGAAAGCCCAAAGAAAGGGGAAAGAAAGCCCAAAGAAAGGGGAAAGAAAGCCCAAAGAAAGGGGGAAAGAAAGCCCTAAGAAAGCCCAAAGAAAGGGGAAAGAAAGCCCAAAGAAAGCCCAAAGAAAGGGGAAAGAAAGCCCAAAGAAAGCCCAAAGAGAGCCCAAAGAAAACCCAAAGAAAGGGGAAAGAAAGCCCAAAGAAAGCCCAAAGAAAGGGGAAAGAAAGCCCGAAGAAAGGGGAAAGAAAGCCCAAAGAAAGGGGAAAGAAAGCCCAAAGAATGGGGAAAGAAAGCCCAAAGAAAGGGGAAAGAAAGCCCAAAGAAAGGGGAAAGAAAGACCAAGGAAACGGGAAAGAAAGACCAAAGAAAGGGGAAAGAAAGCCCAAAGAAAGGGGAAAGAAAGCCCAAAGAAAGCCCAAAGAAAGCCCAAAGAAAGCCCAAAGAAAGCCCAAAGAAAGGGAAAGAAAGCCCAAAGAAAGCCCAAAGAAAGCCCAAAGAAATCCCAAAGAAAGGGGAAAGAAAGCCCAAAGAAAGCCCAAAGAAAGGGGAAAGAAAGCCCAAAAAAAGGGGAAAGAAAGCCCAAAGAAAGCCCAAAGAAACGGGAAAGAAAGCCCAAAGAAAGGGGAAAGAAAGACCAAGGAAACAGGAAAGAAAGGGGAAAGAAAGCCCAAAGAAAGGGGAAAGAAAGCCCAAAGAAAGCCCAAAGAAAGCCCATGGAAAGGGGAAAGAAAGCCCAAAGAAAGCCCAAAAAAAGGGGAAAGAAAGCCCAAAGAAAGGGGAAAGAAAGCCCAAACAAAGGGGAAAGAAAGCCCTAAGAAAGCCCAAAGAAAGGGGAAAGAAAGCCCAAAGAAAGGGGAAAGAAAGCCCAAAGAAAGCCCAAAGAAAGGGGAAAGAAAGCCCGAAGAAAGGGGAAAGAAAGCCGAAAGAAAGGGGAAAGAAAGCCCAAAGAATGGGGAAAGAAAGCCCAAAGAAAGGGGAAAGAAAGCCCAAAGAAAGGGGAAAGAAAGACCAAGGAAACGGGAAAGAAAGACCAAAGAAAGGGGAAAGAAAGCCCCAAAGAAAGGGGAAAGAAAGCCCAAAGAAAGCCCAAAGAAAGCCCAAAGAAAGCCCAAAGAAAGGGGAAAGAAAGCCAAAGAAAGCCCAAAGAAAGCCCAAAGAAATCCCAAAGAAAGGGGAAAGAAAGCCCAAAGAAAGCCCAAAGAAAGGGGAAAGAAAGCCCAAAAAAAGGGGAAAGAAAGCCCAAAGAAAGCCCAAAGAAACGGGAAAGAAAGCCCAAAGAAAGGGGAAAGAAAGCCCAAAGAAAGGGGAAAGAAAGCCCAAAAAAACGGGAAAGGAAAGCCCAAAGAAAGCCCAAAGAAACGGGAAAGAAAGCCCAAAGAAAACCCAAAGAAAGCCAAAGAAAGCCAAAAGAAAAGGGAAAGAAAGCCCAAAGAAAGCCCAAAGAAAGCCCAAAGAAGCCAAGAAAGCCCAAAGAAGGGAAAAGAGCCAAAGAAAGCCAAAGAAAGCCAAAGAAAGCCCAAAGAAGGGGAAAGAAAGCCCAAAGAAAGCCCAAAGAAAGGGAAAGAAAGCCCAAAGAAAGCCCAAAGAAAGGGGAAAGAAAGCCCAAGAAAGCCCAAAGAAAGGGGAAAGAAAGCCAAATAAAGCCCAAAGAAAGCCCAAAGAAATCCCAAAGAAAGGGGAAAGAAAGCCCAAAGAAAGCCCAAAGAAAGGGGAAAGAAAGCCAAAGGAAGGGGCAAGAAAGTGGAAAGAAAGCCCAAAGAAAGGAAAAAGAAAGCCCAAAGAAAGCCAAAGAAAGCCCAAAGAAAGGGGAAAGAAAGCCCAAAGAAAGGGGAAAGAAAGCCCAAAGAAGAAAGCCCAAAGAAAGGGGAGAGAAAGCCCAAAGAAAGCCCAAAGAAATGGGAAAGAAAGCCCAAAGAAAGCCCAAAGAAAGCCCAAAGAAAGGGGAAAAGAAAGCCCAAAGAAAGACCAAATAAAGCCCAAAGAAAGGGGAAAGGAAGCCCAAAGACGGCCCAAAGAAAGCCCAAAGAAAGCCCAAAGAAAGCCCAAAGACAGGGGAAAGAAAGCCAGAAGAAAGGGGAAAGAAAGCCCAAAGAAAGGGGGAAAGAAAGCCCACAGAATGGGGAAAGAAAGCCCAAAGAAACGGGAAAGAAAGCCAAAGAAAGGGGAAAGAAAGACCAAGGAAACAGGAAAGAAAGACCAAAGAAAGGGGGAAAGAGAGCCCAAAGAACGGGAAAGAAAGCCCAAAGAAATCCCAAAGAAAGCCCAAAGACATCCCAAAGAAAGCCCAAAGAAAGGGGAAAGAAAGCCCAAAGAAAGCCCAAAGAAAGCCCAAAGAAAGCCCAAAGAAAGCCCAAAGAAGCCTAAAGAAAGGGGAAAGAAAGCCCAAAGAAAGCCCAAAGAAAGGGGGAAAGAAAGCCCAAAAAAAGGGGAAAGAAAGCCCAAAGAAAGCATAAAGAAACGGGAAAGAAAGCCCAAAGAAAGCCCAAAGAAAGCCCAAAGAAAGCCCAAAGAAGCCTAAAGAAAGGGGAAAGAAAGCCCAAAGAAAGCCCAAAGAAAGGGGAAAGAAAGCCCAAAAAAAGGGGAAGAAAGCCCAAAGAAATCCCAAAGAAACGGGAAAGAAAGCCCAAAGAAAGCCCAAAGAAAGCCCAAAGAAAGGGGAAAGAAAGCCCGAAGAAAGGGGAAAGAAAGCCCAAAGAAAGGGGAAAGAAAGCCCAAAGAAAGGGGAAAGAAAGCCCAAGGAAAGGGGAAAGAAAGCCCAAAGAAAGCCCAAAGAAAGGGGAAAAGAAAGCCCAAAGAAAGCCCAAAGAAAGGGGAAAGAAAGCCCAAAGAAAGCCCAAAGAAAGGGGAAAGAAAGCCCAAAGAAAGCCAAAAGAAAGCCCAAAGAAAGGGGAAAGAAAGCCCAAAGAAAGTCCAAGGAAAGGGGTAAAGAAAGCCAAAGAAAGCCAAAGAAAGGGGAAAGAAAGCCCAAAGAAAGCCCAAAGAAAGGGGAAAGAAAGCCCAAAGTAAGGGGAAAGAAAGCCAAGAAAGCCCAAAGAAAGCCCAAAGAAGGGGAAAGAAAGCCAAAAGAAAGCTCAGAGAAAGGGGAAAGAAAGCCCAAAGAAAGTGGAAAGAAAGCCCAAAGAAAGGGGAAAGAAAGCCCAAAGAAAGCCAAAAGAAAAGGAAAGAAGTCCCAAAGAAAGCCCAAAGAAAGCCCAAAGAAATGGGAAAGAAAGCCCAAAGAAAGCCCAAAGAAAGGGGAAAGAAAGCCCAAAGAATGCCCAAAGAAAGGGGAAAGAAAGCCCAAAGAAAGCCCAAAGAAAGGGGAAAGTAAGCCCAAAGAAAGCCCAAAGAAAGGGGAAAGAAAGCCCAAAGAAAGGGGAAAGAAAGACCAAAGAAAGCCCAAAAAAACGGGAAAGAAAGCCCAAATAAAGCCCAAAGAAAGGGGAAAGAAAGCCCAGAGAAAGCCCAAAGAAATGGGAAAGAATGCCCAAAGAAAGCCCAAAGAAATCCCAAAGAAAGCCCAAGAAAGCCCAAAGAAAGGGGAAAGAAAGCCCAAAGAAAGGGGAAAGAAAGCCCAAAGAAATCCCAAAGAAAGGGGAAAGAAAGCCCAAGGAAAGCCCAAAGAAAGGGGAAAGAAAGCCCAAAAAAAGGGGAAAGAAAGCCCAAAGAAAGCCCAAAGAAACGGGAAAGAAAGCCCAAAGAAAGGGGAAAGAAAGCCCAAAGAAAGGGGAAAGAAAGCCCAAAAAAACGGGAAAGAAAGCCCAAAGAAAGCCCAAAGAAACGGGAAAGAAAGCCCAAAGAAAACCCAAAGAAAGCCAAAGAAAGCCAAAAGAAAAAGGGAAAGAAAGCCCAAAGAAAGCCCAAAGAAAGCCCAAAGAAAGCCCAAAGAAAGCCCAAAGAAAGGGGAAAAAGAGCCCAAAGAAAGCCCAAAGAAAGCCCAAAGAAAGCCCAAAGAAAGGGGAAAGAAAGCCCAAAGAAAGCCCAAAGAAAGGGGAAAGAAAGCCCAAAGAAAGCCCAAAGAAAGGGGAAAGAAAGCCCAAAGAAAGCCCAAGAAAGGGGAAAGAAAGCCAAATAAAGCCCAAAGAAAGCCCAAAGAAAAGCCCAAAGAAATCCAAGAAGGGAAAGAAAGCCCAAAGAAAGCCCAAAGAAAGGGGAAAGAAAGCCCAAAGGAAGGGGCAAGAAAGTGGAAAGAAAGCCCAAAGAAAGGAAAAAGAAAGCCCAAAGAAAGCCAAAAGAAAGCCCAAAGAAAGGGGAAAGAAAGCCCAAAGAAAGGGGAAAGAAAGCCCAAAGAAAGCCCAAAGAAAGGGGAGAGAAAGCCCCAAAGAAAGCCCAAAGAAATGGGAAAGAAAGCCCAAAGAAAGCCCAAAGAAAGCCCAAAGAAAGCCCTAAGAAAGGGGAAAGAAAGCCCAAAGAAAGCCCAAAGAAAGGGGAAAGAAAGCCCAAAGAAAGACCAAATAAAGCCCAAAGAAAGGGGAAAGGAAGCCCAAAGACGGCCCAAAGAAAGCCCAAAGAAAGCCCAAAGAAAGCCCAAAGAGAGGGGAAAGAAAGCCAGAAGAAAGGGGAAAGAAAGCCCAAAGAAAGGGGAAAGAAAGCCCAAAGAATGGGGAAAGAAAGCCCAAAGAAACGGGAAAGAAAGCCAAAGAAAGGGAAAGAAAGACCAAGGAAACAGGAAAGAAAGACAAGAAAGGGGAAAGAGAGCCAAAGAACGGGGAAAGAAAGCCCAAAGAAATCCCAAAGAAAGCCCAAAGACAGCCCAAAGAAAGCCCAAAGAAAGGGGAAAGAAAGCCCAAAGAAAGCCCAAAGAAAGCCCAAAGAAAGCCAAAGAAAGCCCAAAGAAGCCTAAAGAAAGGGGAAAGAAAAGCCCAAAGAAAGCCCAAAGAAAGGGGAAAGAAAGCCCAAAAAAAGGGGAAAGAAAGCCCAAAGAAAGCCCAAAGAAACGGGAAAGAAAGCCCAAAGAAAGCCCAAAGAAAGCCCAAAGAAAGGGGAAAGAAAGCCCAAAAAAAAGGGGAAAGAAAGCCCAAAGAGAGCCCAAAGAACGGGGAAAGAAAGCCCAAAGAAAGCCCAAAGAAAGTCCAAAGAAAGCCAAAAGAAAAGGGAAAGAAAGCCCAAAGAAAGCCCAAAGAAAGGGAAAAGAAAGCCCAAAGAAAGGGGAAAGAAAGCCCAAAGAAAAGCCCAAAGAAAGGGGAAAGAAAGCCCGAAGAAAGCCCAAAGAAAGGGGAAAGAAAGCCCAAAGAAATCCCAAAGAAAGCCCAAAGAAAACCCAAAGAAAGGGGAACGAAGCCCAAAGAAAGCCCAAAGAAATGGAAAGAAAGCCCAAAGAAAGCCCAAAGAAAGGGGAGAGAAAGCCCAAAGAAAGCCCAAAGAAATGGGAAAGAAAGCCCAAGAAAGCCCAAAGAAAGCCCAAAGAAAGCCAAAAGAAAGCCCTAAGACAAGGGGAAAGAAAGCCCAAAGAAAGCCCAAAGAAAGGGGAAAGAAAGCCCAAAGAAAGCCCAAAGAAAGGGGAAAGAAAGCCCAAAGAAAGCCCAAAGAAAGGGGAAAGAAGGCCCAAAGAAAGGGGAAAGAAAGCCCAAAGAAAGCCCAAAGAAAGGGGAAAGAAAGCCCAAAGAAAGGGGAAAGAAAGCCCAAAGAAAGCCCAAAGAAAGGGGAAAGAAAGCCCAAAGAAAGCCAAAGAAAGGGGAAAGAAAGCCCAAAGAAAGGGGAAAGAAAGCCCAAAGAAAGCCCAAAGAGAGCCCAAAGAAAGCCCAAAGAAAGCCCAAAGAAAGGGGAAAGAAAGCCCAACGAAAGCCCAAAGAAAGCCCATGGAAAGGGGAATGAAAGCCCCAAAGAAAGCCCAAAGAAAGGGGAAAGAAAGCCCAAAGAAAGGGGAAAGAAAGCCCAAAGAAAGGGGAAAGAAAGCCCAACGAAAGCCCAAAGAAAGCCCATGGAAAGGGGAAAGAAAGCCCAAAGAAAGCCCAAAGAAAGGGGAAAGAAAGCCCAAAGAAAGGGGAAAGAAAGCCAAAGAAAGGGGAAAGAAAGCCCTAAGAAAGCCCAAAGAAAGGGGAAAGAAAGCCCAAAGAAATCCCAAAGAAAGGGGAAAGAAAGCCCAAGGAAAGCCCAAAGAAAGGGGAAAGAAAGCCCAAAAAAAGGGGAAAGAAAGCCCAAAGAAAGCCCAAAGAAACGGGAAAGAAAGCCCAAAGAAAGGGGAAAGAAAAGCCCAAAGAAAGGGGAAAGAAAGCCCAAAAAAACGGGAAAGAAAGCCCAAAGAAAGCCCAAAGAAACGGGAAAGAAAGCCCAAAGAAAACCCAAAGAAAGCCCAAAGAAAGCCAAAAGAAAAGGGAAAGAAAGCCCAAAGAAAGCCCAAAGAAAGCCCAAAGAAAGCCCAAAGAAAGCCCAAAGAAAGGGGAAAAAGAGCCCAAAGAAAGCCCAAAGAAAGCCCAAAGAAAGCCCAAAGAAAGGGGGAAAGAAAGCCCAAAGAAAGCCCAAAGAAAGGGGAAAGAAAGCCCAAAGAAAGCCCAAAGAAAGGGGAAAGAAAGCCCAAAGAAAGCCCAAAGAAAGGGGAAAGAAAGCCAAATAAAGCCCAAAGAAAGCCCAAAGAAATCCCAAAGAAAGGGGAAAGAAAGCCCAAAGAAAGCCCAAAGAAAGGGGAAAGAAAGCCCAAAGGAAGGGGCAAGAAAGTGGAAAGAAAGCCCAAAGAAAGGAAAAAGAAAGCCAAAGAAAGCCAAAAGAAAGCCCAAAGAAAGGGGAAAGAAAGCCCAAAGAAAGGGGAAAGAAAGCCCAAAGAAAGCCCAAAGAAAGGGGAGAGAAAGCCCAAAGAAAGCCCAAAGAAATGGGAAAGAAAGCCCAAAGAAAGCCAAAGAAAGCCCAAAGAAAGCCCTAAGAAAGGGGGAAAGAAAGCCCAAAGAAAGCCAAAGAAAGGGGAAAGAAAGCCCAAAGAAAGACCAAATAAAGCCCAAAGAAAGGGGAAAGGAAGCCCAAAGACGGCCCAAAGAAAGCCCAAAGAAAGCCCAAAGAAAGCCCAAAGAGAGGGGAAAGAAAGCCAGAAGAAAGGGGAAAGAAAGCCCAAAGAAAGGGGAAAGAAAGCCCAAAGAATGGGGAAAGAAAGCCCAAAGAAACGGGAAAGAAAGCCCAAAGAAAGGGGAAAGAAAGACCAAGGAAACAGGAAAGAAAGACCAAAGAAAGGGGAAAGAGAGCCCAAAGAACGGGGAAAGAAAGCCCAAAGAAATCCCAAAGAAAGCCCAAAGACAGCCCAAAGAAAGCCCAAAGAAAGGGGAAAGAAAGCCAAAGAAAGCCCAAAGAAAGCCCAAAGAAAGCCCAAAGAAAGCCCAAAGAAGCCTAAAGAAAGGGGAAAGAAAGCCCAAAGAAAG